>NC_136359.1:627500-830000 GCF_037039965.1 Doryrhamphus excisus | reverse complement strand
CTGAGCTGGCTGGTGGAAGTGGGGCTGGCCAGGACTCGCTGGTTCTTGGAGCCCAGCTGGCCGAAGGAGGAATCCGAGTGGAAGGCGGATCCGGTCTTGTCCAGCAAGGAGAAGGTTCTGGTGCAGGGAGACTGTGGGAAGACGGTGGAGCGCAGGACTGCAGAGGGCGAGGGCTTGCCGTTCTTGTTGAAGGCCGGGAAGTTCTCCTGCCGGGTCATGGCCTCCACCACCGAGGCGGGAACGTTCACTGGGGAGTACAAGCACACGCACATTACTCGCTGGGGGAGAACTTCCCGTTCCTGTTCCCGTTCCTGCGTGTTTGACGTGACGTAGAAGCAGACGGGGAGAAGTTTCATCTCACGGTTTTCATCTTGAGCCACGCACTGCAGGGGGATCCCAAAGAAGGACGTGTAGGAGTCGTTGTACCACACCAGCAGCTCGCTTCCTCGTGGGATGTCCATGCACGCCCGGTAGAAGATGCTGGCCCTAACGCACACGCACACACACAACACACACACATCACCACCACCGTGTGTTTTTGTGACAAGAAGAAGGATGATGTAAAAACACGCTGAAGGAGAAAGTGTGTATTTTTCCAGGAGGGGTGGGCCGTGCTGTAAATCAAACACACCCCGACCTCCCACGGCTGGCTGGAGGCGGGTGGTGCTACACGCTCTTTCATCACGTAGGAAACACTAACACGCCTGCTGACTTCCATGGGGGCGTGGCCTAGGCTTCACCTTCATCACCTTGGCAACACAACTAGCAACACGTGTCTACTACTACTACTACTACTACTACTACTATCTGTGTACTATGCATGCACTACCTGTGTACTAGGCGAGTACTACCTATCCCGTAGCTTATTGCTGGTTAAACGTGTTTATGGTTTTCCCAAGACTCCATTATGGAATAGTCATATTGTGTTGTACAGTATAGTATTGCATATCTGTGTAATAAGTGTGTATAAGCGTGTACCTGTACTGCACCACCATCATGTTCTGCTCGGCACAGTGGCGTGCACAGCGGATGTATCGCATCCAGCCGGACTTGGACGGGTCGTTGCCGTCCAGGAAGTGTAACAGGGTTCCCTCGGAGTCGTAAATCTGGAACACCACAAGGTATGACATTACTACATCACACCCACAGTACCTTATACTTATACTACACACATGCTACATCCTTTAGCTGGCATCTTTTAGGATATTGGTTACGTTCTTTAACACTTTTATTACACTATATTACACACACTATGTAGTTATCACTATGTACTTCACTAAGTACTTCTGGTACATAATGATAACGTAAACATGCTTTGTACTTTATGTAAGTACTTCTGGTACGTGATGCTAGTGTAAACATGCTATGTACTTCATGTAAGTACTTCTGGTACATGATGCTAGTGTAAACATGCTATGTACTTCATGTACGTAAGTACTTCTGGTACGTGATGCTAGTGTAAACATGCAAAGTACTTCTGGTACATGATGCTAGTTTAAACATGCAATGTACTTTATGTAAGTACTTCCGGTGCATGATTTTAGTTTATGTAAGTACTTCTGGTACATGATGCTAGTGTAAACATGCAATGTACTTCTGGTATGTGATGCTAGTGTAAATATGAATGTACCTGATGTAAGTACTTGTGGTAGTGACGCTAGTGTAAATATGCTATGTACTCTATGTAAGTACTTGTGGTAATTGATGCTAGTGTAAATATGCTATGTACTCTATGTAAGTACTTCTGGTATGTGATGCTAGTGTAAATATGAATGTACCTGATGTAAGTACTTGTGGTAAGTGACGCTAGTGTAAATATGCTATGTACTCTATGTAAGTACTTCTGGTACGTGATGCTAGTGTAAATATGAATGTACCTGATGTAAGTACTTGTGGTATGTGATGCTAGTGTAAATATGCTATGTACTCTATGTAAGTACTTGTGGTAAGTGATGCTAGTGTAAATATGCTATGTACTCTATGTAAGTACTTCTGGTATGTGATGCTAGCGTAAATATGAATGTACCTGATGTAAGTACTTATGGTAGTGACGCTAGTGTAAATATGCTATGTACTCTATGTAAGTACTTCTGGTATGTGATGCTAGTGTAAATATGAATGTACCTGATGTAAGTACTTATGGTAGTGACGCTAGTGTAAATATGCTATGTACTCTATGTAAGTACTTCTGGTATGTGATGCTAGTGTAAATATGAATGTACCTGATGTAAGTACTTGTGGTATGTGATGCTAGTGTAAATATGCTATGTACTCTATGTAAGTACTTCTGGTATGTGATGCTAGTGTAAATATGAATGTACCTGATGTAAGTACTTATGGTAGTGACGCTAGTGTAAATATGCTATGTACTATGTAAGTACTTCTGGTATGTGATGCTAGTGTAAATATGAATGTACCTGATGTAAGTACTTGTGGTAAGTGACGCTAGTGTAAATATGCTATGTACTCTATGTAAGTACTTCTGGTACGTGATGCTAGTGTAAATATGAATGTACCTGATGTAACTAATTGTGGTAGTGACGCTAGTGTAAATATGCTATGTACTCTATGTAAGTACTTCTGGTACGTGATGCTAGCGTAAACATGCCACGTACGTATGACTGACACATCAGCGCCCCCATCTGGTGGGAAGCTGCACTGCAACAGAGCGTCCTATGGCTAACATACATTAGCATAGCGGCTAGCTAGCCTATCTCCGGAGTCTCCAGGTGCAGTCCCAGGGCCCCGGTGGCCCCCTGGTGGCCTATAGGTGGCGCCTGAGGCCCCGTGGTTAAGCAACATCCTGCCAGTACTTGTCTTCTTGTGTGGTAACTGATGAGGAATGAGTGGTAAATATATATAGTAGTATATATAGCCAGGCCGTGTGTACGCGTGTAGTACACATTAGTGATGAAAGGCGAGTAGAAAGTGTGAACCATGTGACCACTTTGTCACACACTAAATTCTACTTGTTTGACTTCCAAAGCGACCACACAGGAACGTGTGTGTGTTAGCATGAGTGATAGCAGTCACGTGTGTGTGTGCGTGTGTGTGTTTTATCAGCACACGCGTGTATAAAAAGCCACTAATGCAGCACTCAAACGTCCTCAGCACCCAAACGCCTCACAAGTCATGTATTAGCCGATAAAAGGCGGAACGTCTGGCGCACATCACATCATCACCTAGCAATACAGTACGTGGCATTAGCTTAGCATTAGCTTAGCGTTAGCTTAGCATCAAAGAACTTCCCGCGTGTGTCGCCAGTCAGTGTTTGTGTTTCCGCTCCAATGTTATTTCTTGTTCTTCAGTCCAAGTCCAGGAAAACTCTTCCTGAGAGAAGATCGATGACGCCACGCTTGTCTTCTACAGCTAATCAATGACGCTCACTAATTCTGCCGTTATCTGCTCTCTTCATCACCTCCTCCTCCTCCTCCTCCTCCTCCCCTCCTCCCTCACACACGTCTCATTCACACGGTGTAATCACATTTGGCTCACATCTGGTTCCTTCCTACTTGATCCACATTCTCTTCCAGCTGTGTTCACACTAGCTTCACATGTGCTTCAAATCTGGATTAATACCTGATTCAGAGCATGTCGACACGGGCTTCAAACCTGGTTTAGAACCTGACTACGTTCAAAAGCACTTCAAACCTGGTTTAGAACCTGACTCACCTGTGCTTCAACTCTGGTCTGAAAACCCATTCACACTGTGTTCATGTGCATCAAACCTGGTCTGAAACCTGATTCACACTATGTTAACATGCCCTTGAAACTTGGTGTAAAACCCGATTCACACAATGCTCACATGTGCTTCAAACCTGGTCTGAAACCTGATTCACACTATGTTCACATGCCCTTGAAACTTGGTGTAAAACCGGATTCATACTATGTTCACATCCATCAAATCTGGTTGAAACCTGATTCATACCATGTTCACATGTGCTTCAAACCTGGTCTGAAACCTGATTCACACCATGTCCACATGTGCTTCAAACCTGGTCTACACCATGTTCATCAGGTAAGCAGAACAGTCAATGAGGTGGATCTTATGCTAGCATGGAATCCATCCAGCCAACTGGGGCTGTGGACTTTACCTGACGTGAATGCTAGCTTTAGCCAGGAAGTTAGCAGACCGCGTTACTCTATTCCCTTGCCTTGTTTACCATGGGGGAGTGGAACCGACACACCACCAAGCCAATGGCAGTGTTGTGTTGCTGTGAAAAGGCGGTCCAGCAGAACCAGCAGAACCAGCAGAACCAACAGTCTGGACCTCCACATGCGAGCACATTCTCAGTGAGCCGCCTCATCAATCAGCGGGCTGATAATGGCCCAGACATCCCATAATATTTGGAGAAGCCAGTCGCGGGCTGCCTGCGGAGCTCGCTGCTTTCTCACACAACAACTACATCGGGGGGTTTGGGGGGGTTTGGGGGGGTTGGGGGGGCATCCACCAATGACACCGACTTAGAGGTCTTCTTCACGTTTAGTGACAACAGCGCCACCTACCCCCCCCCCCCCCCCCCCCCGCCCCACTTCACATGACCCAAGTGTGACCTTTCACAATAAAAGTTAGCGACCTCCACCCGAGACGGCGGCATGGTTTCCCTTGGCGAGGCAGCCATGATGTCATGGTGGTTCTTTAATAAAGTCTGTGTGGTTCCGTGCAGACGGATGGAACATTAACAAATACAATCTGCTTTATGATCCAGAATGCCGAAGTCCGACAGGAGTTCTGGGAATCCTCGCGGGCCTCACGCTAACTAAATATTTCACCTCACGCTGCGCCGATGAAGCTTTGCTTTCTTTGCCGCCGCCTCCACGACAGCTCGGCCCAGACTCGCAGGACCGGGTCAGGGCCGTGACAGCTTCATGTGTTTTCCCTGGAACGTCTCCGCCCCGCGCCGACCAGAACATGCTTCTTCTTTCAAAGTCAAAGGAGGAGTCGTCCACCATAAAAAGTCCCGTGTTGATTCTGGCCCGCATCTTTCACCTCGCCTTTCCCCCGTCCGAGGTCCGCACCAGGCCTTCCTCAAACAGGGCCGCCATGCTGGAAACACCTTCACACCAGCTTCCTGATTGGCTGGCACACAACTTGTCACTCCCCCCCATGGACTTGACCTCTGACACCCCCCCACCCCACTTGAGACTGATGTCCAGTCACATGACGTCTGAATGACCTTTAGCAGGATGCCTCCTGGGACGCATCCTTCACCCTCACTCCCTCCGTCTCAGCATCCTTCACTCCTTCCTAGCGTCCTTCACTGTCTTCCCCAGGATCCTTCACTCCTTCAGAGCATCCTTCACGCCTTCATAGCATCCTTCACTGTCTTCCCGAGGATCCTTGACTCCATCCCAGCGTCCATTACTGCTTCCCAGTAACCATCTCTCTGAGCATCCTTCACCCTCGCTCTCCCCCCCTCCCTTCGCTTTCTTACCTGGCGCGCTTTCCTAGCATCCTTCACTTTTTCCTAGAATCCTTCACTCTATCTAGCAGCCTTTTAGCATCGTGCAATCCTTTCTAGCACCCTTTACTGTCTTACCTAGCATCCTTCACTCCTTCCCAGCATCCTTGACTGTATGTGGCAGCATCCTTTAGTCCTTCCTAGCATGCTAGAGCGTACTAAAGGATGCTTGCCTCCTCTAGTCCTTCCTAGCCGAGTGCGTCCTTACCTCCCACAGGTGTCGTGTGTTCTTGGAGGCTCCAAAGCGGACTTTGTCCAGCATGAGGGGGGCGCCCTGGAAGGGGCCGATCCAGGTTCCCTGAGGAATCCTCTGGGCAGCACAGATGCCGTAGCCGAGGCCGGGGACGGTGCTGGTGCACAGACACACCTGCGCAAACATCACACACACGTTCAGACACGGGGAAGGTGCCGCCGGCCAACGAGGGGGCGGAGCCTCACCTCCCTGGGCAGATCTCTCAGCCAATCGGGAACGTCGGGCAGGGCGACGGGCGCGGCGGCGCTGCTGGTCCCCACCAGCCTCCTCAGGGAGTGCAGCGGGCCGTGCATGGGACACTCGCCATTGCGGTTGTCGGCACACATGTCACAACCTGGGGGGGGGGGGGGGGGGGGGGGGGGGAATTCACACATTAGGACTTGGTCCCGCCCTTCATGACAGGCTGGAGGTTTATGCTGCGTTGGAAGGCAAGTTGTGTTTGGAGCGCCTCCAAGGCAATCATTGCACGCATATTTCCTGCATGAGAAAGTCAGGTTTGCCTTCAAAGCGTGTGACACTAATTGCCTGCTGATGATTATCTGCCCCGCAAAGTCCCACGCCGCCCCGGTGCCGCCCACAGGAAGTCCCGCTTGTTTTCCCCCCCAAATTAAAATATCCGCAACCCGGGAGAGCGGCGGCTGCGTTTAGGCGCTGATGGATGGACGTGCATTCAAGCGCCGGAGGGGCCGGCGGGGATTCTGGGGGCGGGGGGTGGCGGTGGGGGTTAACATTCCCACTTTGGGACAGACGGAAAAGTCAACTTTGGAAGTTCAAACGCTCACGTCTGACCTCACGTCACTCAGCCGCTTGTCTGTGTGTTGCCTAGCAACCACAATTACACATCATCACCTTCACATCATTCGCTAGCAGTGATTTAACAGTACGTTGCCGTGGAAACATGACAGCTGCGTCTCCATGGGCGTCCCGTGCACGCTTGACTACTTGCACCCGAGTCTCAGGAGTGCAGTGCACTTATGACCCAAACGCAGCACACTCACCAGTCTGAGTGTGCACACTTGGCGGCCTCCATAGCCGCGGGTGGGGGGGGGGGGGTTATTCACCTCAAATGACGGCGGCTGTGGAGCGACCCGTACAAAATAAAAAATAAATATCCATTTAAATAATAAAATAATAATAATAATTATAGATTTTGAAACAGTGAAAAAAAACACTAATTTTAAATAAAATGTCAAATAATAGACAAACAATTCCATAAGAACAAATTAAATATATATATGTAATTAATACATTTCTTTTTTCATAAAAAAATGTAAATATGAAGTCTTGTGAGTGCATAAGTGTGCTGAGGCAAAATGGTAAGTGTGCATCCATGCACCCTCAATTGTCAGAGGCCGCCAAGTGTGCATCGCAGCACACACTGTAGCCGTGGGTGGGAGGTGGTGGGGGGGATAAGCTCAAATGATGGCGGCTGTGGAGCGGCCCGTACAAAATTAAAAATAAATATCAATTTCAATAATAATAATTATTATTATAGATTTTAAAACAGTGAAAAAAATACTAATTTTAATTAAAATGTCTAATAATGGACAAAATATATATATTTGTAATTAATAATTTTTTTTTTTCATAAAAAAAATAAAAATACGAAGTCTTGTGAGTGCATAAGTGTGCAGAGGCAAAACGGTAAGTGTGCAGCCATGCACCCTCAATTGTGGCCACCTCAGCCACGTAGCCGCAGGACAGGCGCTAACGTCAAATAATGCTGGCCAAGGTGCAGAACTAATAAATAGCAACAAATGAAACATACAAATGATATATTAATAAACCACAAATGGTAACCTCCAGGAAGTAAGTGCATAGTGTGTTTCTTGAGCCTATTGAGTGTAGTATACACAAAGTACACAAATTGCAAGTTGGCCACGGTTGACATCTTTCATTCTGCTTGATTTACTTCCTATTTGGACACACACTTTCAAAGAGTGTGTGTGTGTGTGTGTGTGTGTGTGTGTTGAATCAAAGAATGTCACATGACGTTACATCCACATGCTTGGTTTCTTTCTGGAGAGCACACTCAGGTCTTTGTGTTAAATACTTAAATATATTTCACGCTAACAAATAATACGGAATTGTAGCGTACACACACACACACACACACACACACACACACACACGAGTTGGGCATGGAGGCGGTCGCACGGACGCCTCATCTGAGTGCGGGACAAATCAAGAGTGGACCAGTGATGGCTAAAAACAATAAGCATAATAATTAACCGTGCATAAAAATGTTAAGTTAATATTCAATAAAAAATTCTACAATTCTGCTTTCAAGCTGGGATTATATTTTTATTTTATATATCGGAATTATAAAAAATATATAATATTATTATTAATAATAATAATTAATGATTAATATGTGACGGCTGTATTTACACTCTAAACACCATCTCACACACACACACACCCCCGAGACCTCAATATGGTTGTGTTGGGATGATAAATAGCGTACTGGTGGATCAATGACCCCCCCCCCCAACTTGGTGACCCCCCCAGCCCCATCCCTGGCAAACACAAAACTATATACGGCAATTAATTCCTGCTTGTCCCTCCATCCCTCATCGGGTCTGCCGGCGCGTATCGACGCAGATTACTGCTGATGAACCGTTTTATCACTCACTACACACACACACACACACACACACACACACACACACATCTTCATCACGGACGTCTTCACTCTGAACACAAACACACTTGGAGCTCTGGCAGCAAATAAAAATCCAGAAATAAACGTTAACGTAAAAATGACTATTTACATGATAAAAATATCATTTCGTGTGTGTGTACATACGGTTGTTGGCCTCGCCGTTGTGGTTGCTGACGGGAATGATCTCCATCCTCTGTTGTCCGTACAGGAAGTAGTCCAGCTCCTCGGCGCTCAGCTTCATCCTCCCCGCCGCCGTTTTCCCGCCTTCGTCGTCACCACCGCCGCCGCTCTTCACGCTGGACGACACCACCCCCACCCCCCCGCAGCTCTGCTCCTTGCCCTGGGGCGCCGGGTTCTCTGCGACGGGACCCGCCACCACCAGCAGATCCCCACCGGGCGCCAGGGCCTGCCCATAGAGCGCCGCCTGCTGGGTTACGGGAAGCTGGGCGAGCCCAGAAGAGGAGGAGGAGGTGGGTGTGAGGGCGGCAGCCCCCGAGGAGGAGGTGCAGTGCGAGGAGGCCAGGAGGTGTCCGTGCAGGCGGGACGAGCGCAGGGCGTCCGAGGAGGGCTGCGGCGGCGGCGGCGGCGGCGGCAGGGGAGGCTTGAGCGGCGTGTGAGGGAAAAGCTGCTGCCAGTGATGCAAGTACGACGCGTCCACTTTGAGGAAGGCCGACGCGCTCGGCTCGCCCGGCTTCAACATGGCCGCCGACACGCCGTCTGCATCGGGTGGGGGGGACATGACACATGTCAATCACCTGTCACTCAATAATATCTTTATGATATATTTCTAATATACTACACAATATCACTTAAACTCTTGTTTACAAAAAATAACACTTTCACAATAAAAGCTAACTAAAGTTTCTGCTGCAATATAGTTTTGAATAAATAAAAAAAACTGAAGTTTTGGGTCCACTTTAGCAGGTAGAACCTCGTAGAACCTACTAGAACATTCTCGGCACCCACTTTAGTCGAACCGAAACACCCCAAAAAAAAGACAATAAAAGTGAGAAAGTGACACACATTGTCCCAATAATTCATAATTGAATAAAAAGAGAAATGATTAACAAGATTCCGAAGGAAATTGTTGTTGTAGTTGAAACAGTCATGCTCACGAGCCGCCGCCGCTGCCGCCTTTAAGACGCCGACACGCGCTGCGTGCGCGAGACTTCACTTCACGAGCCAAGAAAGAAACGAAGAAAAAAAACAAAAACAAAAGAAAAGTAAAAGAAATGAGGAGAAAAAGACGCGGAAAAAAGAATCTTACCGCTGTCAGTGAGCGTTCGGGTCGGAGGAGCTTTCTTCCATGGAGGACACTTGATGTGTGTGTGTGTGTGTGTGTGTGTGTATGTGCGCTTCACGAGCCCCAAAGAAGCACGTGACTCCCCCTTTCTCTCTCTCTCTCCCTCTCTCGCTCTCTCTCTCTCCTTCCTCGTGAACCCCCAACACACACACATACACACATACACACATTTCCCTCGTGACCTTTCACCTTGTCAAATGAAACATAAATCACCAGAAATATCTTCACAATCACACATCATTTCCCGTGGAAGCGATGCTCACGCGCCGACAGGGAATGTAAGCTCTAATTGTCAGCAAACTTCACTTTTAACTCGTTCGTGTTTAGCATGAATTGGTTCCTTCTACTTGGGCACGTCCGCGAGTGGCGCCCCTTAGCGGCCGGGAGAGGGATGACACCCACGGCCGCTGTTGCAGCCATTTCCTCTGATTGTTCCGATTCATTTATGTCGCATTATTATTATTATGATTATTGGTGTTTGAGCGGTTGCTATGACGACAAGGACCAGCGTGGTGGAACGGTCAAAAGGTCAAACAGTTTTTCTAACGACGGGGTTGTTTTTTTTTGCTGTAAAGATTACAACTTATTATTACTTTGATTATTATTATTACTCTTAGCTGGCCTCAGCTTCCTTAGCCGCAAGTGTGTGTGTATGTGTGCGCATGTGTGTGTGTGTGTGTGTGTGTGTGTGGACAAGACAGATTACAGCTGAGCTCATTGTGTTTTTGGGTCGGTCTCGTTATCCACGACCCGTAGCTTTCCAGCCGTCTGCTGCGCGCACACACACACGCACACACACACACACAGCACATCCGTCATGGTGCGCTGGCGTGGATAAGGACATCAGCTAAACGGGCCGACACGTAAACGTGTGCGCTGTTATGACTAGCGTCGCCGTGACAGCCGCCATCCGTCATCCTCGGCAGCGCTGCTGGATTGATAAGGAACAAAAACACAAACATTACGCGCCAGAAAGTCAACTCTTGTTGGCTAAAAGAGACTTTTCCAGCGGAGGGGGGTTGGGGGGGGGGGGGGGCGGGGGGGGCGGCCGGTGGGTCGCGACCGGCCGCTAGCAAGTCATGGAGGATGTACGTCGTTAGAACTAGCGATACCAAACAGACGATTGTGTGGAATCTTAATAAGTAGTAAGATTCATAAACGAAAGGGCGCAAGGAACGCTTCCCTGAGGGACGCCACTGCTAATATGTACATCAGAACACCCAAAAAAAGACATCTGCTACACCATGGGGGTCCAAAGTGTGGCCCCGGGGCCCATTTGCAGGCCACAGATAGCATTTCATACTCAAAATAGAAAACCACAGGCTATAAAATGGTGATTTTCTGTCAGGCATTGACACGGTCAGACACGGGGCGGTCCTGGACCCAAATGAAGACCCTTACTGGGGCCGACTGCAGAGCAATAATGCTTATGGAATGTTGAAATAGTGGAGGGGGGGGGGTGAAGGTGAAAAAATGGCAACCATGGCTGTAATTTTACAGGAATAAAGTCAAAATACTAAAGACACAAGTTGTGTTCTAATCAAACAAAAAGTCGTTACTTACAATCATCAATTTTTAAACTTTCAACGATGTCATTTTACTAGCAGAGTGGAAATATTACATTGAAAACATTTTATAAGATTCTCAGAAAAATAAAACAACAAAGTTGGAGAAAAACTCCCAAATATGATGGGAATAAAGCCATAATATTATGGGAAGAAAATCATAATTTGATGGGAATAAAGTAAAAAAATAAAGTCCAAATATGATGGGATTAAAGTCATAATTTGATGGGAATAAAATCAAAAAATAAAGTCCAAATATGATGGGATTAAAGTCCAAATATGATGGGAGTAAAGTTATAATTTGATGGGAATAAAGTCAATTTATTAAGTCCAAATATGATGGGAATAAAGTCAAAAAATAAAAAAAGTACGATGGGATTCAAGTCCTAATATTATGGGAATAAAGTCAATTTATAAAGTCATAATAATATGGGAATAAAGTCCAAATATGATGGGAATAAAGTCATAATTTGATGGGAATAAAATCAAAGAATAAAGTCCAAATATGATGGGAATAAAATCATAATATGATGGGAATAAAGTCCATTTATAAAGTCCAAATATGATGGGATTAAAGTCCTAATATTATGGAAATAAAGTCAATTCATAAAGTCATAATACTATGGGAATAAAGTCCAAATAAGATGGGAATAAAGTCAAAGAACAGCAAAAATGCACCATTTTCCATGAGACTAAAGTGCAAATAAATAAATAAAAGGCCAAAGAAAGTGTGAGAAGGAAGTATTGGGATGAATTGACGTCGGGAGCATCATGCTGTAATCTCCAACCCTGACCTGGTCAAGTATGCCAATATGGCGCCATATAGTCTCTGAATGAACGAGCTGAGGCGTGTTTTTCCTACGGCGGGTAAAAAAAGGTGCGCTGCGGCAGGTATTGAAGGTAAAAAAGTCATATTTGGTGTGGCGCTGCGAAGCCTCGGAGGAGGGAGAAGCGGCGGCAGGAGAGGAGAATTAGCTCTTTTCATCCATTGATTAATGGCTCTCCACAGCAAAGCGCATCGCCGCCGCCCACCGATCGATGAATTAACTGCCCAAATTCATCATTTTCTACAACAACAGCTAATTATTTCCACGCCCGACGCCCCACAAAAACACCATATTAACAAGAGTTCATTTAGCAGACGCACACACACACTGCTAGCTACACTTCTAACCCTGGCACCACAACACAACACAACACAACACCTGTGTGTTCCTGTACAATACACACACCAGCATTTATTTCTCCCATGACTTGCGGCCGCTCCCTCCAGCTACCTCTTCTTCTTCTTCGGCAGACCAGCGCCGTTACAAATGTCTTTACGGGCAAGCACTAATCTGTGGCGGTCCTAATGTATTTATGGCGGGCCGCTCCTTTGTTCGATAAAAAAACCTGTTCTAGAAGAAATTAATTTATATACATATTTTAAAACATTGAAAGTAACTAAAAATAAAACCACTAAAATACTATTCAAAATAGACTTTAGTCCTCGTATAACATCTAATTAATAAGATCAATAAAAATTTAAATAAACACCAAAAAGAATATAAAATAATAATAATAAAAAAAACTTTAAAAAACTAAACTTCAATTTAAATAAGTACAAATAAAAATATTCTAAAAAGCATTCAAACAAAATATTAATAAAAACAGCATAAATCAAAATCAACTATATAAAAATTAGATCCTAACATTCCGGAATAACTTCTGTAATGTAAAAAATATGCAAAAATAAACTAAATAACAATAAAAATATAAAAAAAACAAGCACACAAATAAAAGCAATAATTTAGCATCTGTAATAACTTCTGTAATGTAAAAAATATGCAAAAATAAACTAAATAACAATAAAAATATAAAAAAAACAAGCACACAAATAAAAGCAAAGTAATAGCAAGTGTGGAATGTTCTGTCATGTCCAAAACAATGTATTACGACAATAAAGTGATCAGCGTGTGTGTGTGCGTGATGTGGCGTGTTTGCATTCACGCGTGTGTGACAACACGTCCCCCCCCCCATTTCCATAGCGGCGTGTCGTTAGGGTCCTGGTTGACATTCAATTAAAACATTTACATTCCTGCTTAATTAATTCAGCGAACGGCGGCAAGAAAAGACGAATGGACGGGTCGCTTTGACAGGAGGCCGATAAAACTCTACGGCGTGCGTGCGAGTGTGTGCGCCAGTGTGTGTGTGTGTGTGTGTGTTAAGGTCACCGCAGGCTGACTATTATAATTCATGCGTATTGACAGATATTCATCAGGGACTTTTATTCTCTTTTGCAGCTTTGGTGTGTGCAGCTGAAGGCGAGCGTTTCATGCACTAAAGTCTTTTAACACTTGAACACTCCATTAACCCTTCAACCGCTCACCGGGGCGAGGGAAAATAAACCAGACAACGTTTAACCTCGTTAGAGCGCCATGTGGAATTTCAGCATGTAAATTCATTCATGATATTATGCAACGTTTTCATCATTTCATTTCTATATTTACATGTTAACATACACTAGTTAATATAGTTGTGCTGTTCTAGTGTACATGTACTGTATGTACTGTAGACGTTACCGTGTTGTTGTCCTCCCAGCAGGCAGAGGGCGCTGTTGTCTCTGCTCCTCGCATTGCAGTTACGGAAGTGGATCAGCTGACAAGCTCTGCCTTAAAGTCAAGAAAAAGTCAATAAATACAACTAAATAAAAGTATTTTGTCGTGTTTAACTTTGAGTCAAATATTAAAAGCAACTCGTTACTTAATTATTTTTTATATAGATAGATATTTTTATTGAATGAACTTTAAGTCAATTTCACACAACATCACCTTGTTTCTCTTCCTTGTCGCCTTCCTCTCCCGCCTGGCTTCCAAAGGTGGGCGGGGCTGCCGCGTTTCAGGCAGGGAGGGGTGGCGTGTGACGTGTCCGGCTTTGAAGCTCTGGTTCCCCGACATCTTCCCAGCTGAGAGCCGCTAGCGGCCAGCTACTAGCGGGTAACCAGATGGCGGTCCGCTCGATGCTTGCCGCTCTCCTGCTGCTCGGTGCCGCCTCCCCGCATTCGGCGTCGCCTTCGCGGACCGGACCCAAGGTCACGGAGAAGGTAGGCGTGCTGGCGTGCTGGCGTGCGGCGGTACAGGCGCCGGCGCTTCAGGTGTGGAATGATTGAACCCGCCTGAAGGCGTCCTGTCCTGTCATGTGACCTGCATAGCAACGCTCTACGTTGTTATCGCGAGAAGGAACAGGTCGTCGCCGCTAGCTTGTTTATCTTGTTTGTTACGCTACGTGCTAGCTTGTTTATTACTCTACGTAAGTGTGACAACCGCAATAAAAACGTCACCGCTCGCTAGCTTGCCTCGTTTATTAGGTACTGTACGTCAGCGTGACGCATATAATAACAATAATAACGTTACAGCCAGCTCTCTTACCTTGTTAGCTACTGTGCGAATGATTGAACCGCCCGAAGGCGTCCCGCCGTCGCTGTCACGTGACCTGCATTGCAACGCTCTGCGGTGTTATCGCGAGAAGGAACAGGTCGTCGCGGCTAGCTTGTTTATCTTGTTTATTACTCTACGCCAGTTTGACAACAGCAATAAAAACGTCACTGCTCGCTAGCTTACTTGGTTTATTAGGAGCTAATAAACCTAATGTACCTAATAAGTAGGTACTGTACGCTAGTGTGACGCATATAATAACAATAACAACGTTGCCATTAGCTAATTCTCTTACCTAGTTTGTTAGCAACTGTGGGAATGGTTGTCACGTGACCTGCATAGAAACGTTCCAATTTGTTGATTAGACTGTATGACGGTGTGGTGCAATAATAATAATACTCACAATTTCAACAAAAAACAAAAACCAATACCTGTCATCTTTTGTGCCTCCAGGTGTTCTTTGACATCACAGTGGCAGGTCATGAGGTGGGCCGTATCTTCATCGGACTGTTTGGAGAGGTGGTGCCTCTGACTGTCAGTAACTTTGTTGCCCTGGCAACGGGAGAGGTGCGTGAATGAATGAATGAATGAATGAATGAATGAAAATGAAAAGAAAAACAAATGGGATTCTCTGTTTGTGCACAGAAAGGTTACGGCTACAAAGGCACCAAGTTCCATCGAGTCATCAAGGACTTCATGATCCAAGGAGGGGACTTCACCGCCGGAGACGGGACCGGAGGTCGGGCCTGCGGTGGCGTTTTTAGCCACAGGTGGCTGCAAGCGTGTTAGCGTAGATGCTAAGGTGTGACCGCGTGGCTCTTGTGGCTTTCAGGGCACAGCATCTATGGGACCACCTTTGCTGACGAGAACTTCAAACTGAAGCACAGCTCGGCCGGCTGGGTGGGTAGGACGCCATCGCTCACATCAGTGGTACTCCTGAAATACCCAGTTACTCCCATTTCTAGAAATACCCAGTTACTCCCATTTCTAGAAATACCCAGCTACTCCCATTTCTAGAAATACCCAGCTACTCCCATTTCTAGAAATACCCAGCTACTCCCATTTCTAGAAATACCCAGTTACTCCCATTTCTAGAAATACCCAGTTACTCCCATTTCTAGAAATACCCAGTTACTCCCATTTCTAGAAATACCCAGTTACTCCCATTTCTAGAAATACCCAGTTACTCCCATTTCTAGAAATACCCAGTTACTCCCATTTCTAGAAATACCCAGTTACTCCCATTTCTAGAAATACCCAGTTACTCCCATTTCTAGAAATACCCAGCTACTCCCATTTCTAGAAATACCCAGTTACTCCCATTTCTAGAAATACCCAGTTACTCCCATTTCTAGAAATACCCAGCTACTCCCATTTCTAGAAATACCCAGTTACTCCCATTTCTAGAAATACCCAGTTACTCCCATTTCTAGAAATACCCAATTACTCCCATTTCTAGAAATACCCAGTTACTCCCATTTCTAGAAATACCCAGTTACTCCCATTTCTCCCCCGGTTGGATGGTCATCACCTTTAGACTTTATTCCCGCAGTATTAGAACTTTCATTTTACGAAAATATGGCCATTTTTTTCTTAGATGTCTCACCTTTATTTCCTAAAATTATCTTTCCTCATAATAGAATACATCAGTTCTCAGTATTACAACTTTTACAAAATACCATATTTTTATTTTATTCGTTTAGTTTAAAAAATTGTCACGTTTTTCTCATATTTTGACTTTATTCTCCTACATTTTTCTCTTACTATTTTCACTTAATTCCTGTAGAATAATTTTTTTTCTCATATTTTGAATTTTTCTAAATATTTTCACTTAATTCTCCTAAAATTTCCTTATTTTACTTTTAATATTCAGACTTTTTCTCTGACTACTTTTACTTAGTTATTGTAAAATGTCATCTTTTTTGCTCGTATTATTTGGAGTTTATGCTCCTAAAAAAAATTTTTTTTTCTAAATATTTTCACTTAATTTTCTTAAAATTTCCTTTTTTTTCTTTTCTTTTAATATTCCGACTTTTTCTCTGGCTACTTTTACTTAGTTCTTGTAAAATGTCAAATTTTTGCTTGTATTATTTGGAGTTTGTGCTCCTAAAATGTCTTTTTTTCCCTCTAAATATTTTCTCTTAATTTTCCTAAAATGTCCTTTTTTTCCTGGAAATATTTTCACTTAATTCCGTTAAGATTTCTTCATTTTTTCCAAGAATATTTGGACTTGATTCTCCTAAAAAGGCGGTCTGTATTTCCCTCTAGTCTCCCAAATGGACTTGATGAATGAGTTGGAATGACGCTAAGCTAAACGTGCTAACTCGTGTGTGCGCCAGGTGAGCATGGCCAACGCGGGTCCAGACACGAACGGCTCCCAGTTCTTCATCCTGGCCACCAAAGCTCCGTGGCTGGATAACAAACACGTGGTGTTTGGCAAAGTCCTGGACGGGATGGTGCGTTCACACGTGCACACGTTGGCGCGTCATGAAAATAACCCCACGTGTTCTCCACCAGTCTGTCGTTCACACCATCGAGCTGCAGGACACGGACGAGAGGAACCTGCCGTACGCCGAGTGCGTGGTGGTGAACAGCGGCCGCATCAGCGTCAAAGAGCCTTTCGGCGTGGAGGTGGACGGCTGGTAGCTCCTCCTCCTCCGGCGGCGGTGGCGCCGCACGTCTTCACTATGCATCCCGATACATCTCATGGATGATAAAAACAGCTTTTGGTCATATCTCCACTTCCTGTTTACATGCGTCTAATCTGCTGCTTCATCTTATGCAACCACCACAAACTGTGAAGACACATTTTGTTGTCCGCCATAAATGTTGGTGCCAAACAAACGTCCTCTTGCTCTCATTTCCAGCTTCTACAAAAACACTCGCCAGTCGAAGTATTTTATCTTCATTTTCATAACATTTCCTCTTTTTTCTTTTCATATTCTGACTTTTCTTCTGGCAAAGTATACTTAGTTCTATAGTTCTATACTTCTTTTTTTCTCAGACTATTTGGAGTTTATGCGCGGACCTAAAATGTATTTTTTCTCTAGCTACTTTGACTTAGTTCTTATAAAATGTCATCTTTTTTTGCTCGTATTATTTGGAGTTTATGCTCCAAAAAATGCCTTTTTTTTCTCAAAATATTTTCACTTCATTTGTTTTCGCAGTATTGGGAGAATTTTTTTTTTTTAAGTATTTTGTCCCTCTAAATATTTTCACTTAATTTTCATAAAATTTCTTTTTTCTTTTAATATTCTCACCTTTTTTCTGTCTACTTGGACTTAGTTCTTATAAAATGTCATCTTTTTTGCTCGTATTATTTGGAGTTTATGCTCCTAAAATGCCTTTTTTTTTCTCCAAATATTTTCACTTCCTTTGTTTTCGCAGTATTGGGAGAAAATATATATTTTTTTTTAGTATTTTGTCAAGGACGCAGTATTACGACAGTCAAAACTAGTTAGCATTTGTGGAAAATGAGGTTGCAGGATTGTTGCGGGAATAAAGTTATCGTATCGCCAGAACATTTACTAGAATAATGTAAATATTTTTGTAGCTGATTTGGAATATGAAAAAAAAAAAGATATATTCTCGGGATGTAGGATAAATATCGTTCCGATATCAGTCGGTATGGAATTTTTTTTTCCCGAGCATGAAAGCCGATCATCTTACACATATATCGGTATGGGATAAAATACTTTTTTCGGCAAAGCAGCCTATCCCAGCCTTCTAGGTCCAAGAGGCGGGGTCCACCCTGGACTGGTGGCCAGCCAATCCCAGGGCACATATAGACAAACAACCATTCACACTCACATTCATACCTATGGACAATTTGTGTGGCTAATTAACCTAGCATGTTTTTGGAATGTGGGAGGAAACCGGAGTACCCTGAGAAAAGCCACGCATGCACGGGGAGAACATGCAAACTCCACACAGAGATGGGCGAGGGTGGAATCGAACCCGGGCCTCCTAGCTGCGAGGTGTGCGCGCTAAGCACACTAACGCCTCACTAACGCGCTAATGATGGCGGCGTAAAGGTGAGGCTACGCGGGCGGACGAGCGGCGCCTGACAGCTCTGACACGAGAAGGCGCTAATGAGAAGAAGAGCGGTGATTTGTTTTGTGGGCGGCCGACACGGCGGCACGTAGGCCAGCTCGGGAGGAAAACATCTCCAACACAAAGGTCAGCACGGCCTCAAACCTCAGGAGGAAAACAACAAAATACATCAGCGCTCAAATGTCAACACCGAGACAAATTAAGAAAATAGTCCTGATTTTCACCGCTGACGCGTCTTTGGCCCCCGCAGGCTGGAGGACTGACAGGGGGGGCGCTGCTTGGTCCCGTTGATCGCAGACTTAAAACCCCAAAAGTCACATAAAAGCCAAAGAATAAGCGTCTTCCAATGAGGAGGCGGTGCCTGGGGACTCTAACGTGGGCTGGACGCTCCGTTCCAGCACTACCCTGACTTCCTGTTAAGGTCTGTGGACCGGTCCTGGAGAGGAGGCCAGGCCGGGTAGTTGAGTCTCAGATTCAGGACAAGCCTGAATCCATGACCAGGACGGAAACCTGGTCATGGATTCAGGTTTCCGATTCAGGTTTCTGTCCTGGTCATAGATTCAGGAAAAACCTGAATGCATGACCGGGTTTCCGTCCTGGTCTTGGATTCAGAAAGAGTCTGAATCCATGACCGGGTTTCCGTCCTGGTCATGGATTCAGGAAAAGCCTGAATCCATGACCGGGTTTCCGTCCTGGTCATGGATTCAGGAAAAGCCTGAATCCTTGACCAGGACGGAAACCCGGTCATGGATTCAGGAAAAGCCTGAATCCATGACCAGGACGGAAACCCGGTCATGGATTCAGGTTTCCGATTCAGGTTTCCATCCTGGTCATAGATTCAGGAAAAACCTGAATCCATGACCGGGTTTCCGTCCTGGTCATGGATTCAGGAAAAACCTGAATCCATGACCGGTTTTCCATCCTGGTCATAGATTCAGGAAAAACCTGAATCCCACACGGGATGGCTGGAGCACCTGGTCAGGATGAGGAGGTGTTCAGGGCACGTCTAAACCGGTAGGAGGCCTCGGTGAAGATCCAGGATCCACCAGGAGGAGCAGGACGAAGTAGCCGGGGGCAAGCGGAGGAGGGTGGATGGGAGGTTTCTGAGATGGACTGGGGAACATGGATCACATGGTACGGTCATACGGTCCTCCTGGAGGTCTCCACTTGGTCTTCTGGAATGCAGCGTTAGCAAACAGGTTAGCGGTTAGCATTTAGCAGGCGTTGTTGTTGTTGTTGTTGACCTTTAAAGAACTCCGTTCCATCATGCTCTGCTTCTCCTCCGGCACCCTGCTGGGAACACACACACACACACACACACACGTGCATGTAAATAGGAGGCGCACACGCACACACACACACACACACACACACACACACACACACACACACACACACACACACACACACAGAGGCATCACTGTCTGAGGTTTGGTGGTAATGAGGCCTGTCATCCTTCTCTGGCTCCTTCTTTCTCTCCTCTCATTGATCCAACAACACCTCCTCAACATAACAACTAGCCCCCCGCCCCCGCCCCCCGCCCCCGGCCCCCCCTCCCTCCCAGTGGACCTTTTAAAAAGCCAGCATCACTTTCTTGCTTTCCTGCTCCCTGCCTCTCTATCGCTTTCTCTTCGCTCCTCGTCTTCTTCGCGCCGTCTTTGTTAGCGCCCCTGACAAACGCCGACAACTTCCTGCGCGGCCGCCGAGTGGGCGGCGGCCCGCTGAGGCGCTCCGACCCCGCTCGCTCGGCGAGAAAAACACAAAGAAACGTAACGTGTCACGTAAACATCTGTCCGCTCTTTCAAGGTTTGCCGCGATCGAAAGGAAAAGCATGAAAGTCAAACGGCGTCCGCCTGACGTGTGATCACGCCGCCACCACCACGACGGCGCTTTCATTTACTGAGCTTTGAAGGCATCGTGCTGCACGGGGCAAAGGTCAACGTCACCGTTATCGCTCCGGCGGAAAGTGTCAAGGAGACGACATCTGACAACACCGCACAGATGTCACACTAGCCCATAGCATCACTGCGTGATAGCATGGTGACCGTTAGCATCACTAGTGTCATGAGACGTTAGCATCACTGGCTGATAGCATCATCAGCAGTACTAGCTGATAGCATCAATAGCATTAGCATCACTAGCTGATAGCATCACTACCATCTCTGGGTGATAGCATCATCAGCATTACTAGCTGATAGCATCAATAGCATTAGCATCACTAGCTGATAGCATCACTACCATCTCTGGGTGAGAGCATCATCAGCACCAATAGCTAATAGCATCATTAGCATCTCTCGATGATAGCATCATTAGCATCACTAGCTGATAGCATCATTAGCATTAGCATCACTGGCTGATAGCATCATTAGCATCTCTCGATGATAGCATCATTAGCATCACTAGCTGATAGCAACATTGGCATCACTGGATGATAGCATCATTAGCATCTCTCGATGATAGCATCATTAGCATTAGCATCACTGGCTGATAGCATTATTAGCATCTTGCAATGATAGCATCATTTGCATTAGCATCACTAGATGATAGCATCATTGGCATTAGCGCGACTAGCTGATGGCATTGTTAGCATCACTGCATGATCGCATTGTGACCATTAGCATCAATGGTTGGGGGCATGATAACATCACTAGCTGATTAGCATTATTAACATCAATGGAAAATAGCATAATTTGCATTAGCATCATTAGCATTGTTACCATTAGCATCACTAACGTATAGTAACATTATCCATAAGAATCGCTAGCTGATACCATTTTGAGCGTTAGCATTACCACCTGATTGCATCATGACCCATTAGCACCACTAGCATCTAACATTATGACCATTAGCATAACTTGATGAGGGTACGAGCGTTAGCATCACTAGCATGTAGCATGATGAGCTATCGTGTCGTCCGCCAACATTACAGGCTGAGCCATGTGAACCACTACACTACCAATTTGGAACGTTCCGGCTAAGGACGGCGCGCTAAGGACGGCGCGCTAAGGACGGCGCGCTAAGGACGGCGCGCTAAGGACGGCGCGCTAAGGACGGCGCGCTAAGGACGGCGCGCTAAGGACGGCGCGCTAAGGACGCCGCGCTAAGGACGCCGCGCTAAGGACGCCGCGCTAAGGACGCCGCGCTAAGGACGCCGCGCTAAGGACGCCGCGCTAAGGACGCCGCGCTAAGGACGCCGCGCTAAGGACGCCGCGCTAAGGACGCCGCGCTAAGGACGCTGCAAAACAATTAGCCAACCCAGCTAGCCCACAACGGCTAGCCGCCAGGGGCGTTGCTGCTGGTCACCGACTTCGGACGCGAGCCAACAGCCGACGCTAAAAGCTGTAGCATTAGCGGCTACATTAGCGGCTACATTAGCGGCTAATTGTGTGCTGATTAGCGCGTGTTTGTGTGTTTGACTTAACGAGGCGCCATTAGCGGCTAATTGTCTGCACGCTCGCGGCTTTGAAGCCTAATTTTTCTACATTTTCGCTGCCTCGTCTGCTCGCCGCTTCCATCAGTCGGGTGGGGGGGCGGGGGTGCGGGGACGGAGGGTAGGGGGGCCGGGGGAAATCGTTAGCGCTCCTTCTCTTTAAATTGGGGAGGTGGACGGCAGGTGAACATCGCATTGATCGGCCTCTCAAGGCCTCTTCTCCCCCCCCCCCACCAACCCCCCTCCATCCCTCACCGCCAATTGCCTGCCCTTTACCACCCCCCCCCTCCCAAACACTTCACCGCCTTGTAGAGACATCCCCCCCGCCCCCCCCTTCCCCTGCCTCCGTCTCCTCCTCGTCTTCCAGCGGAGGTCACAAATTTACAAGAGTGAGCGTGGCGGGGGGTGTGGCGGGGGCGGGGGGTGGTCTCGTAGCTGTCCATCAGTCTAACAGGCAACATCATGGGGCACAAAACTGAAATACTGGGGGCGGCTACGGGACAGAGACGGTGGGTGGCGTGGGAGGGGGCGGGGGTGTTGGAGTAAACATGGTGATGATTTCCCTGGAGGAGGGCGAGAGACACCAACAGGACGAGGAGAGAGAGAGCTGTCCTCACAACAAGACGCCAGGAAATCGAACTTCTGACACACAAACACGGACCCCCCCACCCCACGCCCCCCTCAAGAGGGCCTCTTGGACACCTCTCATCGTCCAATTAGAGTCCTGGCGGAAACGGCAGGACTTGTGCAGGAATGAAACTTCTCTCGCGTCATCCGGATTTTTTTCTTTGCATGCTAGTCATGCTAGTCATGCTAGTCATGCTAGTCATTAGCCTGTCCTATTTATAGCACGCTCGGTGTTAGCACAGCTAGTCATTGGTATTTTTTAGCGTGCTAGGTCCTAGCATGGTGTGTGCTTTGTTTTTTGTAGCACGCTAGCTGTTATACTCATTCTGTTTATTTGAGCATGCTAGATGTTAGCATGGCGTATACACTTTTTTTTAGCATGCTAGTCACTCAGCAGGCATGTGCTCGTTCTGTTTATAGTAAAGTCATTATTTCATTAGCATGCTAGGTGTTAATACGATGTTTGCTCCTTTTTTTAGCACACTAGTCGTTAGCATGGCCTTTGTGCCTTCTTTTTTTAGTACGTTAGCCATTAGCATGACGTGTGCTCCTTTTTCAGCATGCTAGGTGTTAGCAAGGCGTGTGCGCTTATTTTTTTTAGCATACTAATTGTTAGCATGGCATGTGTTTGTTCTGTTTATATCACGCTAGGTGTTAGCATGGTGTGTGCTCTTACTTTTTTAAGCATGCTAAGCGTTAGCATGGCGTGTGCGCTTACTTTTTTGGTATGCTAAGTATTAGCATGGTGTGCGTGCCTTCTTTTTTTAACATGTTAAGTGCTACCATGGCGTGTGCGCTTATTTTTTTTTAGCATACTAATTGTTAGCATGCCGCGTGTTTGTTCTGTTTATAACATGTGTTAGCATGCGGTGTGCTTTTTTTTAGCACGCTAATTTTGTTTATACTGTCGTAGGTCCTAGCATTGCTTGTCATTATTCCGGCATGCTAGATGTTAGCATGGCGTCAATGCCTTCTTTTTTTTTTTTAGCACGCTAGTCATTAGCAAGGCATGTGCTTATTCTGTTTAGTCATTATTTCATGTCTTCTTGTCTTAACATGCTAGTTGTTAGCATTACCCTGTCCTTTTGTCAGCATGCTAGGTGTTAACATGGCGTGTGCTCGTTCTGTTTATAGCACGCTGGTGTTAGTATACCGTGGTTGATATTTTTTTAGCATGCTAATCATTAGCATCACATGCCATTGTCTTTTCATTGCATGCTAGTTGTTAGCATGGGGCGTGGAATGTGTGTGTGATGAGGACGGATGCCAAGAGTTAGCGTGTGTTTCCCCGCCAGTCAGCTAATGAGTTATTATTGTTATTATTATTATTATTATTAATGATGGCGCCCTCTGGTGGTGATGACAGAAGGCCAGCCTGGACCAGCCAGGAACCAGTCTTCATCTTTTCTTCATTTCTTCCATCCTCCAGTGTGTGTGTGTGTGTGTGTGTGTGTGCGTGCAGCAGGTGTTTTGGACAAACGACGTGTTGGCGCTTTTAATTTGGAGGGGTGTTGCAGATACAGCGCTGACGAATAGAAGAGGAAGTGATTAAAGCCGAGTGCTTCTGCTTGACAAACGACCCTGGTGAAGGTCATCCATCACGTGGCGCTAACAAAGCCAACTAGCATGTCATACCACACGCACGCTAACACGCTAACACGCTAACACGCTAACACGCACGTGTAGTGTGATGCTTTATCTCGGAACTATGACTTCCTTTTTGAAACCTTCCACCCGCTCGTGCAGGCGCTAGCGACATGCTACACATTTGACCTCTGACCTGCTTGTCTGGTGTTTCTCCAGATGAAACCGCGGGCTCCGCCCCCCACGCCGTCTTACTTTGTGTTGTTGTTGTTGTTTCGTGGAAGGAGCTAAGCAGCCCATCAATCACTGCTAGCAGCTGGGCTAACGCTAGCAATCTGCCGCTAACACGCTTTGGCTACACAAGGTCAACCCGTCTGACCCGCCTAATTAGCCCGACACACACACACACACACACACGCACACACACACACACGCACACAGCCAGGTTAGTATAGTGTGTAGTTCCAAATGAAGAGAAATGGTTGTGTATTTTCTCCTAATGAGCAAACACACGACACACAAATGATGATGTAACTGGGAGCTAAGGTGTCGGGGTTGGGGGGTGGGGTGGCGAGGGGGGGTAGGGGGCAATGTCGGATCAGGTTCTCACTCACCGGGATCCACCTCTGGACCAAAGAGGGACGGCGGGTCCACCGCGGTCCCCTCCTCGATTGGGGATGTCCCATCTGAGCCTGAGCTCCATAAGGGTGTCCACGTGTGCGCCTGGCACCAGGAACACCCCCCCACGCCCCCACCCCAGCCCCGGGCACTCGGGTGAAGAGAGGGGCGGGGCTGACTACCAATGACCGCATCCTGGTTGGTTAGTTCCGGTAGCGGGGAAACCCAGAGATGGCCTGCCGGACGCTTGCATGTTCAATACCGGGGGTTGGGGGTCGGGGGGGGTCAGGGGGGTACTGCTGAACTTGGCTTGAGATGTTAGGGGGTGTAAAAGCTTCCACGGGGCCCTGGATGCTGTATCATGTATTGACATAACATCACATGGACATCAGGGGGGGCGGTGCCTCTGGATTGGTGGGACCCCTTTTCCTGAAGGGGGGGGGGGGGGGGGCAAAGCCTGTTCCAATGTTGGATCAGTCATCAGTCTTGGGGGTCAAGTCTGGTCAAGTCTGGTGAAGTTGGTTGATAGTTGAAGCTTCGATCCAGGAGGAGCAGTGTGGTTCTCCTCCGTGGGGTGGCCTCCCTTGGTCCTCCCTTGGGCCTCCCTTGGTCCTTCACATGGAGGCGGCTCAGGAATCTAGTCCGGTTGTCCGGCCGGGAGAAGGTCCCGGGACGAACGTAGGACACACTAGAGGGATTGTGTCTCACAGTCGGCCTGGGAACGCCATGGTGTCCAACTTGGAACTGGAAGAGGTGGCCGGGGACCTGGAAGTCCCGGACCCGGAGGTGGGCCTGTTGTCCCTTTCTCCTCACGCGGTCCCCATCATCATCATCATCATCATGGGCGGTGATGAAGACGAAGGCGGTAAGAAGCAATAAAAGTATGTTGTAGATGAAACCAATAGCTTCCATCCCTGATAGCACAAACATGGAGAGAAAGGATGAAAGGATGAAAGTGGAGCAAAAGTGGAGCAGATAACGCACCCACGGAGCGCCGTGATGGATTCCAGTTATTAGCCAATCAAAAAGATGGATGGCGCGGCGCGGTGGCCAATCAGCATCATCATCATCTAGATCCACTTAGCAGATAGCACGTAGCCGCTAATCAACTTATTAAAGTGTCTGATGCTATCAGCGCCGTCGCCGCTGCCGCCGCCACACGGGTAGGGAGTGGGGCTTGGGGGCGGGGTGGGTGGGGGGCGGCTACGGGGCAGACGCTTCATGCCGCCACGATGATGCTAATGTCATCAAACATGCTAACTCCACCGATCGCTTCAGACGTTATTGGGTCGTATCCTGTTTTTAACCCCCCCCCCCCCTTCACTGCAGCTGATGTTTCTCAGGTGGACCCCCAGGTGAGCACCCCCCCCCCCCCCACCCCCACACCGCAGCATGCATCAGTGTCAGGCTAAATGTGGACTCAGCAGTTCCAGGACAAAACTCCGTCCGGGCTTCACCTTTCCTGCAGGGTTCAGACCAACACAAGAGAAGCTCCCTGATTGGCTCCTGGTAGACCATCATCAACGAGACCTCAACTACGACCCCCCCGTGTCACAACCTCAATCGCTAATGCTAGCATTCACCGCGAGCTAGGCTAACTCCATCGGAACGTCAAGCGAGACGGCGTTTGGCGCCAACTGGCGGCAGGAAGATGATGGATGGTCTCCGAACAAAAAGACACTTTGAGGAGCGAGGAGCGGCCATGATGGATGACTCGGCCGCTCGCTACCAAAAATAACAAACGTGCGTGCGTATTTCATTTCCTGTCGGCTGAGTGACGCAGTGAAGCGTGGGGGCGCCACTAAAACTACAGCTAACGGCTAGCGGTGTAGCATTAGCACAGCCCAACAATATGCTAACCAACATGCTAATTGTTATGTTAGCCTCGGACCCTTAGGGAAACCGCTGACAAACAAACACGTAGCGTTAGCCTCAAGAAGGCTACATGCTAACTATAACAGGTCCAAATAAGGAACTAGCGCGAGCTAACGAGTCGCTATGAACTCCGCTTTAAGGTTCAACAAAACACTTTTTCATTTAGTCGCAACCTGAAACTCATTAGTGTGTGTGTGTATAAACTACAGCTAACGGCTAGCGGTGTAGCATTAGCACGGCCCAACAATATGCTAACCAACATGCTAATTGTAATGTTAGCCACGGACCCTTAGGGAAACCGCTGACAAACAAACACATAGCGTTAGCCTCAAGAAGGCTACATGCTAACTATAACAGGTCCAAATAAGGAACTAGCGCGAGCTAACGAGTCGCTATGAACTCCGCTTTAAGGTTCAACAAAACACTTTTTCATTTAGTCGCAACTTGAAACTCAGTGTGTGTGTACAAACTACAGCTAACGGCTAGCAGTGTAGCATTAGCACGGCCCAACAAAATGCTAATCAACGTAAAGGCTACCAATGCTTGTGCACATGCTAATTGTAATGTTAGCCACGGGCCCTTAGGGAAACCGCTAACAAACAAACACGTAGCGTTAGCCTCAAAAAGGCTACATGCTAACTATAACAGGTCCACATAAGGAACTAGCGCAAGCTAACTAGTCGCTATGAACTCCGCTTTAAGGTTCAACAAAACACTTTTTCATTTAGTCGCAACTTGAAACTCATTAGTGTGTGTGTACAAACTACAGCTAACGGCTAGCAGTGTAGCATTAGCACGGCCCAACAATATGCTAACCAACATGCTAATTGTAATGTTAGCCTCGGACCCTTAGGGAAACCGCTGACAAACAAACACGTAGCGTTAGCCTCAAGAAGGCTACATGCTAACTATAACAGGTCCAAATAAGGAACTAGCGCGAGCTAACTAGTCGCTATGAACTCCGCTTTAAGGTTAAAAAAAAACACTTTTTCATTTAGTCGCAACTTGAAACTCATTAGTGTGTGTGTGTGTGTGTGTGTGTGTGTGTGTGTGTGTGCGTGCGTGTACCTCCTGTCAAGAAGCGCAGAAGCGGCGTACGCGGCGCTAGAAGGCGGCGAGCGGTCCAATCGATGGCGGCGGCCATTTACATTTTGATTGAAGTCATGAAGGAAAAGGTTAGCGCTCCTCCTCTTCCTCAGCGGCGTGACGAAGGCCGGGCGGCCGCCCCGCTTTGAAGGTGTCACCAAACATCAGAGACGGTTTGCGTCGGGGTCCGGACCACTTGAGGTGATGAGCGGCGCTGAAGGCTCGTCAATAAACGGATCGGTGCCTCCTCCGCTCCTTCTGCACTAAATCTACTTTTCCTCATCGCCTCGCCAAAATTCCTGACGACAGCTTCCTGTCACGCTTTCATCTTTGGATGGGACAGGAAGACACCTGCGAGATGCCCGCCCAGGCCCTTCCGTCTCCTTCTGCTCCGGCCAGAACCTTCTCCTGTGGACCCCGAACTCCCCCGCAAGCAGAGGACGGGTCGCGACAAGTAACGAACATTAGCATTAGCATGCTAGCATATCATGACCGCGGGTGTCCCCCCTCTCCAGTGGTACATTATAGTACATCCTAGGACCATGTGGGACCACCGCAACTATATAGCTAAAGTGCTAATTATACACTAGCTAGCAAGCTAGAGAAATAGCTAACTAATTTACAGTACTTATACACAGTACAAGCTAAACAACGAGAAAACTAATTGGCTAGCAAACTAATAAACCTACTATCTAACCGGCTAGCTAGCTACCTGACTAATAAACTAGCAAAACAAATGATGAGCGAATGGATGACATAAAAAAACAGCTGGCAAAGTAATTGACCAAAGCTAATATATAAACAAATTAGCAAAAAAAATAGCTAACTACCTTGCTAAATAGCTTTTAAATGAACCACCAAACAACCTAGCAAGTTAGCTGACAAATTCATTCGCTAACCAAATATCTGAAACTAGCCCGCAAACAAATGATCGAACTAGCAAACTAATTCACCATCAAAGCAGCTCACCAACTAGCTAGCTATGTAACATGAAAAAAGGTAGCTAGCATACAAACAAGCTAGCAACCTAGCAAGTTAGCTGACAAATTCATTCGCTAACCAAATATCTGAAACTAGCCCGCAAACAAATGATCGAACTAGCAAACTAATTCACCATCAAAGCAGCTCACCAACTAGCTAGCTATGTAACATGAAAAAAGGTAGCTAGCATACAAACAAGCTAGCCAACTAGCTAATAAAATTCTAATGAATAAACTGGCTAACTAATATCTGACAAAGTAGTTCATAAGCAAACTAACTCGTTGACTAGCAATTTAGGTAGTGGCTAGTTTGTTAGCTAGTTAGCAACCTTGTTAGTCAATAAGTTAAACAGCTTTAGGAGTACTAGCATGTTTGCAAGCTAATTTGTTTCATATCGGTTAAGTAGCTAGTTAGGTAGCTAGTTTGTTAGCTAATTGGGTAGCTTGCTACTGGGTTAGCTCGCTACTTAGCTGCATTAGATCATTTGTTTCCCGGTTCATTCATTAGTTAGCTAATTAATAATAACTTACTAACCAAATAAAGTAGCTTTAGCTATTAGCTCGCTTACTGTAGCTGAGTAACAAACTAGTTAGCTAGCTAACTAGCTAGTTAGCGAACAGCAAACAAATGAGTGACTAGCTTAGCCAGCTAAGAGGTAGCATAGGGTGGTAGCCGTGAGAAGTTAGCGTTGTTGTCGGCTGTCAGACCGGATGAGGGCTCCATCAGGAGCGCGGCGTGAGCGTGTGTGCGTGGCGAGTGCGTGCGCGCGGGGGCCGACTCAGCAGTATCGGCGCCATTGTCACACGGCCGATAGATTTACGTATGCAAATGAGGCGGTCGATGGCGTCTGGCAGACGGGGAGATGTACGAGCGCGACGGCGGCAGGAGGGCGTTGGTGGTGGGGGGGGAGAAAAGTGGATATGAGCGGAAAAATGATGGGGGGGGGGCGTCAGCGTGACGAGGGGCTCGCTGCGGCCACGTGACGCCCGTCAGCCAATGAGGACTGCCGGCTCAAAAAGCTCAATAAAAAGCATGAAAAGTTGTAAAGGTAAAAATGGCTGACGAAGCTGGACAAGTTTGTCTTGGGAGGGGCGGGGAGGGGGGGTAAAGTGGGGGCGTGTCCGGTCCTGTCGCCGTGTCACCCCCCCCAAGCCCCACCGGGACCCGCCCGTCAAGCGTAAAGGTTGCAGTTCATTTGCATAATCGTTACCACGGCGACAGGAAGTCATTGCCGGAAAAACAATCAATGTGTTTTTTTTTTGTTTTTTGTTTTTTTTAAATAAAACGATCTTGAAAGTCAACAACCATCACGGTCGGGGGTCAAAGGTCACATAAGCTCTTATTATGAAATTGTATAATATGAATAAAAAGAGGAAAGTAAAAGCCGAGGGAGGAGGGAGGAGGACGAGATAAGCGGAGAAATAAATGAACGTCATTGGCTGCTGAGCTCTTATCTTCCCGCCTTCACGCGGCGTATAAACATTTGATGTCCGACACGAGGACGCTTGATGTCGTCCATCCTGTCCCCTTCACAATAAAAGCCCGTTGTCTTGCAATAACTCGGAAAACAAGCGTGTGTGTGTGTGTGTGTGTGTGTGTGTGTGTGTGTGTGTGTGTGTGTGTGTGTCGGTGCGCGTGTGCGTGCGTGCTGGTATGACAAAGTGGTCCAATTCCAGCGTGGCGGCGGCGTGGAGATTAGTCTCCGCCTCCTTTTCCCTTTCCTGGGCTGTCAGACGTGAAAGTGAGAGAAATAATGAAAGTTTGTTGTTATCAGCGGCTGGGGGCGCTAACACATCATCACCTCCCATCATCAACTACACCACTACACCACTACTACTACTACTACTACATGCTTATCTACACCAAACGCTACTGCTAAATACTCCATCATACCATGTACACACCATGTACACACCATGTACACACCATGTACTAGTTGTCTATATTAGCATTATGAATAGTCCATGTTAGCATGTAGTAAGGTATGGTGCTTGCAAGTACTATAAAGGGGCCACAGATAGCAGTTCTACCTAGCAAGTAATAGTAAATACTTCTATGTATAAGTAGTCATTGTTAGCATGTACTACAAAGTAAGATATGGTTCCAAGTACTGTTAAGGGGCCAAAGTTAGCATGTTCTACATAGAAAGTAATAGATGCTAACATGTAGTTCTAAGTATAAGTAGTCACTGTTAGCATGTACTACAAAGTAACGTATGGTTGCAAGTACTGTTAAGGGGCCAAAGTTAGCATGTTCTACCTAGAAAGTAATAGTAGATGCTAACATGTACTTCTAAGTATAAGTAGTCACTGTTAGCATGTACTACAAAGTAACGTATGGTTGCAAGTACTGTTAAGGGGCCAAGGTTAGCATGTTCTACCTAGAAAGTAATAGTAGATGCTAACATGTACTTCTGAGTATAAGTAGTCACTGTTAGCATGTACTATAAAGTAAGGTATGGTTAGCATGTTCCACCTAGAAAGTAATAGTAGATGCCAACATGTAGATCTAAGTATAAGTAGTCACTGTTAGCATGTACTACAAAGTAAGGTATGGTTAGCATGTTCTACCTAGAAAGTAATAGTAGATGCTAACATGTACTTCTAAGTATAAGTTGTCACTGTTAGCATGTACTACAAAGTAAGGTATGGTTAGCATGTTCCACCTAGAAAGTAATAGTAGATGCTAACATGTAGTTGTAAGTATAAGTAGTCACTGTTAGCATGTACTATAAAGTAAGGTATGGTTAGCATGTTCTACCTAGAAAGTCATGGTAGATGCTAACATGTAGTTGTAAGTATAAGTAGTCACTGTTAGCATGTACTACAAAGTAAGGTATGGTTAGCATGTTCTACCTAGAAAGTAATAGTAGATGCTAACATGTAGTTGTAAGTATAAGTAGTCACTGTTAGCATGTACTATAAAGTAAGGTATGGTTAGCATGTTCTACCTAGAAAGTAATAGTAGATGCTAACATGTAGTTGTAAGTATAAGTAGTCACTGTTAGCATGTACTATAAAGTAAGGTATGGTTAGCATGTTCTACCTAGAAAGTAATAGTAGATGCTAACATGTAGTTGTAAGTATAAGTAGTCACTGTTAGCATGTACTATAAAGTAAGGTATGGTTAGCATGTTCTACCTAGAAAGTCATGGTAGATGCTAACATGTAGTTGTAAGTATAAGTAGTCACTGTTAGCATGTACTACAAAGTAAGGTATGGTTAGCATGTTCTACCTAGAAAGTAATAGTAGATGCTAACATGTATAAGTAGTCAGTGTTAGCATGAACTACTAAGTAGTCAATGCTAGTAATGCTAAACGGTGAATGTTAGCATGCAGAAAGCAAACGTCAACGAGTGCAAAGTGATGAGTAAACGTCCTTTAATTGCGACTTTTCAACACTAAAAAGATAAAAAAAATTACGATCGAAAAAAAAAAATCATTGAAGGTTGGAATCAAACGGAGAAAAAAAAAAGAAGTTGGAAGATTGAGATCTTCGGCGAAATCCATCACCATCGACACTAAGCATTTGCTAGCTAGCGGCTCATTAGCGTAGCATCTGGTCCTGGATTCGCCGTGAAGAAGACGTAAAAGTCAAAAAAAGAAAATGAAGACGGGTGTTAGCACGTCACGCTAACAGCGCTAACATTCTGACATTCGGTGTTGTTGACTTGGCAGCCAGCTAGTTAGCATGGCTAGCTGGTATTTGGCCTCTTTCATCCTCCACATGCTGCAAACATCATTAGGTCGTCTTCTTCATCCGACGTGGACGCACACTGATGAGGTCATCCGTGGAAGGGGGGGGGCACGGTGCGTTCAAATGTCATGGAAAGCAGAGGTGTCGGGATGACGTAGCGGTTAGCGTTGATGTCCGGGCGCATTTAAGAGATGGCTTTAGCTTCCGGTAAGAAGGCCTCCCAATACTTAATCAGCTGTCAACGAGCATCATCAATCAGACGGGGAACGCCAATCAATCATTCGGGATGGCGTACGCTGTTACCTGCTGTTGCGTGCTAACCAGGGCCTCCAGGTATTTGATGAAGATGTTCTTGAAATCGCTCACGCGCTCTCTCTGCACACATCACAACGCTCCTGGTTACGCTACGTGAATCGCTACACGCCGAGCCGTCGCTCGCTCGCTCACTCACCTCGAAGCGGCCCACCTCCCTGCGGATGTTTCGAGAAATCTTCTCAAAGTCTCGCTCCCCCTGCTGGACCTTCACCTCCAACTGCGTGACACACTACACGTGCTTAGCGCCGGGGGGGGGGGGGGGGGGACACGCGCGCTGTGACAAAACTACACACTTGGTACACACTTGGTACACACGGGTCATGGCGCTTGGATGACGTGGACCAATGGAGAGGCGGCGGTGCATATGACTTGCATTAGTGCATTAGTGGGCGCTCGTTGACTTACATGTGGGATTTGGGGTGCAAAATGCACACTTGTGTACTTAAGACTCTGCATTTGGAGTGCGTAAGTGCACATTTGTGAACTTACACTTTGCATCCAGGGTGCATAAGCGCACACTTGTGTCCTAACACTTAGGACTTTGAGTGCATTAGTGCACACTTGTGTACTTAACACTTTGCATCCAGGGTGCATAAGCGCACACTTGTGTCCTAACACTTAGGACTTTGAGTGCATTAGTGCACACTTGTGTACTTAACACTTGGCATCCATGGTGCATAAGTGCACACTTGTGTCCTAACACTTAGGACTTTGAGTGCATTAGTGCACACTTGTTTACTTCCATGTAGAATTTTGGGTGCTAAGTGTACTTAGACTCTGCATTTGGAGTGCATAAGTGCACACTTGTGTCCTAACACTTAGGACTTTGAGTGTATTAGTGCACACTTACACTGTACTTACTGTACTGTACTTACTTTGTTTTTGGGGTGCATAAGTGCACACTTGTGTACTTACACTTTGTTTTTTGGGTGCAAAAGTGCCCACTTGTGGACTTGCACTTTGCATTTGGAGTGCGTAAGTGCACATTTGTCTACAAAACTTTGCATTTGGCATGCATAAGTGCATACCTGTGTACTTAGACTATGCATTTGGAGTGCTTAAGTGTACACTTGTGTACTAAGAGTTTTCATTTGGAGTGCTTAAGTGCACGCTTGTGCACTTACACTTTGTGCTTTGAGAGCATAAGTGCACACTTGCATCCTGATACGTAGGATTTTGAGTGCATAAACTTGTGTACTTAGTTTGTATTTTTGGTGTATAGGTGCACACTTGTGTACTTAGTTTGTATTTTTTGGTGCATAAGTGCACACTTGTGTACATACAGTTTGTACTTTTGGTGCATTAGTGCACACTTGTTAGTTGATGGTTAACATGAAAGAAAAGATGTCAATAATGCCAACAACAAGTACTATAGAGTATATAGTACTCATCCCGTGTGTAAGAAATGAAAAGTATGGAGTAAGAATGATGAAAGTGTTGATGGAATCATCACGGAAGACAGAAGAAGAAAGGAGGACGGTGATGATGAAGGCCTACCTCTTGTATCTCCTGGAGCGGGAAGGCGTGATGGGGAATATCATTTCACAATAGACGTCATTGAAGGCATCATGGGGAACATCGTTGGCAAATTATCATGGCAATAATTACAAGTGTGGCTTTTTTTGGAACGAGGGGAGACGCCGACGATACCACAACCACATAAGTGCACACATGTGCACTTACAGTTTGTATTTTTGGTGCATAAGTGCACACTTGTGTACTTACAGTTTGTATTTTTGGTGGATAGGTGCACACTTGTGTACTTACAGTTTGTATTTTTGGTGGATAAGTGCACACTTGTGTACTTACAGTTTGTATTTTTGGTGGATAAGTGCACACTTGTGTACTTACAGTTTGTATTTTTGTTGGATAAGTGCACACTTGTGTACTTACAGTTTGTATTTTTGGTGGCTAAGTGCACACTTGTGTACTTACAGTTCGTATTTTTGTTGGATAAGTGCACACTTGTGTACTTACAGTTTGTATTTTTTGTGCATACTTAGTTTGTATTTTTGGTGGATAAGTGCACACTTGTGTACTTACAGTTTGTATTTTTGGTGGATAAGTGCACACTTGTGTACTTACAGTTTGTATTTTTGGTGGATAAGTGCACACTTGTGTACTTACAGTTTGTATTTTTTGTGCATACTTAGTTTGTATTTTTGGTGGATAAGTGCACACTTGTGTACTTACAGTTTGTATTTTTGGTGCATAAGTGCACACTTGCGTACTTACAGTTTGTATTTTTGGTGCATAAGTGCACACTTGTGTACTTACAGTTTGTATTTTTGGTGCATAAGTGCACACTTCTGTACTTACAGTTTGCATTTTTGGTGCATAAGTGCACACTTGTGTACTTACAGTTTGTATTTTTTGTGCATAAGTGCAAACTTTTGTACCTACAGTTTGTATTTTTGGTGCATACTTAGTTTGTATTTTTGGTAATTAGTGCACACTTGTCTACTTACAGTTTGTATTTTTGGTGGATAAGTGCACACTTGTGTACTTACAGTTTGTATTTTTGGTGGATAAGTGCACACTTGTGTACTTACAGTGCGTATTTTGGGTGGATAAGTGCACACTTGTGTACTTACAGTTTGAATTTTTGGTGGATAAGTGCACACTTGTGTACTTACAGTGCATAAGTGTACTTGGACTTTTTATTTGGAGTGCTTAAGTGCACGCTTGTGTACTTACACTTTGTGCTTTGAGAGCATAAGTGCACACTTGCAGTTTGTATTTTTGGTGTGGCTTTTTTTTGTAAGGAGGGGAGACACGCACGATACCACAACCACTGGCTGTGTGTGTGTGTGTGTGAGTGTGTGTGTGTGTTGTCCAGATAAATAAAGGCGTGTAGTAAGTCTACTGACAAACGCGGACGCTCCCGACAGCTCGTCCAGGCTAACAGCGGACCCCCGACCAAGCCGGCTGCGTGAGCGTGTCTGTGAGTGACAGCGAGGAGGTTGAATTTGTGTGCTGACGGACTAATAAAAGTATTTTTCTTCTTCTTCGCTCCACAAAATTCTTCAACTGCAAACTCAGATCTTCTCACTTGACTGAACTGCCAGGGTGCGTTGATTTTGTACGACCGGACACGCCAGCGGGCTTTGGTGAGCGTGCGTTGTTATTTCTTCCGCGAGGGCAGATTGAACCCGTCATTCCGAGGAATGGCACGAGATGTGAAAAGCGGTCAGAGTGGTACCTCTTTGATGTCGTCTTTGGCCTGGGCCACTTTGTCGGCCTTGTTGGAAAACTGCAGCTTGACTTCAGCCTCGCGTTTCTTCTGCAGGAGAAGCTGGGTGTCCTGCCACTTCTGCCACGTCTTCATGCGCTGCTCAAACACGCCCTGGACACACGCACACGCATGTTGAAGCACCGCACCTCGGAGACCAAACCAAACGTGCAAAAAGGGGTTCCGGTCGGCGTGTCGGCACCTTGACGGCGGCGAGGAGGCGCACGTAGTCGCCCACCAGCTCAGACAGGAAGTAGAAGTCGGCGTCGGCCTGCTCGTGGTACTGCTGCTCCATCTTCTCCTCCACCTCCGCCAGCTGGGACAAAGCACGGGAGAGCGCCGTGTGGTCCTCGCTGTTGCCCAACATGGCCGCCGACTTGGCAAACTGTGCCGTGTTCAGCGACAACTCTGAGAACGCACACACATTTTATAAATGTATCATATGTACGGCTGTCAAAGTTAACGCGTTGACGCCTTAAATGAAGTTTCCTTTAATGGCGGCCATTTTTTTGGGCCCTGTTTGACCCTCGACCCCCACCGTAGTTTGATTGACGCACGGTAACCGTGTAGCCCCAAGCTAGCTAGAACAAATATCGACCGGAAACCGTCATACAGTGCTACCTTGGCATAAAGGTGGCCCAACTAACCAGTGGTTATCATATTTTAACATTTCTCTGATGATTTGGGCGTTGAACTGCCAGCTAAATTGGACTTCCGGCTGCTATTGACGGGTTTTGCTAGCGTTAGCCATTTAGCATGGAACTACCACAACGACTCACATTAGCGTTCAAAGTCGTCAAATCTTACCTTTATGGGTTCCAACATAGTATCAGCATTTGAGAGCAAGTACGAAGGGAAAGAAAAAAAGGGGGAAATCCATCCAAATACTTCCATACAGCCATCTTTGTATCGGAGAACGGTGGATGCTGCGTTCAATGACCGTCAAATAAAATAGGACTATGCTCCGCTCATATGAAACATTCAAAAAAGTATCATAAATAAACTCATCTTATTTGGAGATGACACAAATAAATAAAAAGTGTCTCACTCGCTCACATTTTGGATTCGCTGAGCGTCTGTGGGCGAGTTTAAGAGCTAAATATGCTAATAATGAATAAAAATAGTCATACAAAATAACGACCCATAGTTCCCAAATTGATATGCTTTTACATAAATTGGATGATATATGATATGATGGGTGTTTAGTTACTAAGTTACCTTTCCTGTGACAAACCAGCGATTCCACGCTGGCGTGAAGTTTCCTCAATTGGACGTCCAGATTCTCAAAATGTTGCTGCTTCTCCTCAAACCACTGTCACACACACACACGCGCAGGCGCACACACACACATACATACACAGGTGTCTGTCACAGTAACAAAGGCAGCGTTAAGCCCCGCCCAACGGTCCACTCACGGCATCTGATTCGTTCATCTTGATGGTCATCTTATTGACAGCTTCGGCGGCTTTGTTGACCATACGGAGGAGGCCGGCGCCGCTCAGCGCCTGCGTACTGACGGCTCGAGGCAGCTGCACGTGCACAGAGAGAGCGAGAGAGAGAGATGAAGCCAACATGGTCACAGCGCCCCCCAGTGGAGGAAGCAGCGAGTGTGTTTGGTGACATGGAATTAGCAGCTCACGTCTTTCTTCCTTTCCTTGGACCCCCCTGCGCCCCCCCGCCCCCTGCGCCCCACCTGATTGCCCCCGTCGTCCACCAGCGTGCGTCGGGTCGTCGTGAGACAAGCTCATTTTTCTTCATTGTGAGAAAAGTTTACTTTGGCCGCTTGGCCCCGCCCCCGCTACTAAACTCATTTAACTAGAGCGCCGGTGGTCCGGTCTCGGGGGGGTCCGCGCTAAATGAAGGTGTTGGGGGTGGCGGGGGTTCCCCCCCTGTCCTGGTTGTGTTTCATTAAGTGGAGCGGACGGACCGCCGCGCTCACTCAAGCGTCCCACAATTCATCTGTTAAGTCGCTGACAGACCGCCATTTATTTCCCTGGCCACGCCCCCCCCTCCCCGCAGCAGGGTGGGGGGCGGAAAAGAGGGGGGTTTACCTCAGAGCTTTCCAGAAACTGCAGGAGGTCCGGGTCCTTGAGGAGGATGGGATGCTGCACCGTCCTCATCAGGTACCTGAAAGCAGCATCACGTGACCTCACATCGCCATGGCAACCCCCGTCAACCCACCCCCCAAGCTGGGACCCTACCTCTCCAACGCCAGGCGACGCTTCTCCACAAACTCGTTGGACGATGGGTCCTCCTTGCCCACCTTCACTTTGGTCATGCCTGACAGACGGCCCCGCCCTCATTAGCCACGCCCGCTACAACACCGCCATGGCAACTTACCCACGATGCTCTTCTCAGGGGCGGGGGGCACGATGTAGCCCCCGTGCAGGTACTTGGACGCCAGCTTGCCATGCAGGCCCAGGAAGTCGCTGAAGCGCCGCCGGACGGAGAATTCCCGCAGCCTGAAAATAGACGAGGACGTCTGCGACGCCACGGGGTCGGGGGGTGGCGGGGTGGCGGGGGTCAACAGGTGGCCGGCACCTTCCAGGACGAGCGGGTCAAAGACTCACCTTGGTGGTGACCTTGTAGGCCATGTAGGCGTTCATGCCGTCACCTGGGGGGGACATAATTCACATTGCACACTTAAAATGGCATCTATGGTGGCCACAGTTTGACATTGGGACAGACTATTTCTATTTACATGAATATAAACAGTGCTTAACTTCTTTTTACACTTGTACGGCAGTTAAGAATGCTAAGAAAATGACTCAAAACACGGCCTGTATGAATAATAAAGCTTTTAGATGACCAGGGTTTGACCCCGGAACAGACTATTTTTAGCTAATATTGTTATTAACCGTGCTTAACTTCTTTTTACACTTGTACGGCAATTAAGAATGCTAATAAAGTGACTCAAAACACGGCCTGTATGAATAATAAAGCTTTTAGACGACCAGGGTTTGACCCCGGAACAGACTATTTTTAGCTAATATTGTTATTAACCGTGCTTAACTTCTTTTTACACTTGTACGGCAATTAAGAATGCTAATAAAGTGACTCAAAACACGGCCTGTATGAATAATAAAGCTTTTAGACGACCAGGGTTTGACCCCGGAACAGACTATTTTTAGCTAATATTGTTACTAACCATGCTTAACTTCTTTTTACACTTGTATGGCAGTTAACGATGCTAATAAGGTGACTCAAAACACGGCCTGTATGAGTAATAAAGCTTTTAGACGGTCACGTTTTGACCCTGGAACAGACTATATTTAGCTAATATTGTTATTAACAGTGCTTAACTTCTTTTTACACTTGTACGGCAATTAACAATGCTAATGAGGTGACTCAAAACACGGCCTGTATGAGTATTAAAGCTTTTAGATGGCCACGGTTTGACCCTGGAACAGACTATTTTTAGCTAATATTGTGATTAACCGTGCTTAACTTCTTTTTACACTTGTACGACAGTTAAGAATCCTAATAAAGTGCCTTAACAGCAACATGGCTTTCGGATGGCCACAGTTTGACACTGGAACAGACTATTTCCTTCCTATTGTGGTGAGGACGTTCCAGGAAGTGGAACAATAAGCGCTTCCATCACTCACCGACTTTCTCGGGGTCAGACACGGAGATGTGCACGTCGAAAGCATCGCCGCCCTCGTCTTCTTCAACCTGAGAGGACAAACAAATGTCCCGAGAGGCCCTGAAGGCAGCGTGAGGTCTTCTTCTGAAGGTGTGTGTGTTCGTACCTCGTCAAAGGAGGAATGTGTGAACATGTCGTCATGGGCGTGGCCAATGCGAGGGGTGATGATAGAGGCGGGTGGGGTGATGGGGGTGATGGCGGGGGACGGGCCGTCGGACAGCAGGACTTCCCTCTCTGGACTGTCCAGGGACACTTCCTCCGTGGCTTCTACACACACGCACGTGCAATGAAAGGCAAGATGGCGGCCACGTGCTTCCTGTCAGAGGCGGGCGAGCACACGTACCTGCAAACAAGTCGTCTGCGTCGTCGTCAAAGAAGGAGTCCCGTTTGGGCCCGTTGGACTCGGTGCCGATGTCCTGCGTGGACAGACGGGCCGGTCCTGCCTGCGGACGGCAAACAAGACAGGAAGTGAGACGAGGTGGGCATCAAACTCGCCACCCTGCAGTGACGAGACGCCTGAGGCGCTTTGATTGCTTTACACTTTGTTTTTGGGGAGCATTAGTGCACACTTGTTTACTTCCATGTGGGATTTTGGCCGCTAAGTGCACACTTGTGTACTGAGACTCCGTATTTGGAGTGCACACTTGTGTACTTGCACTTTGCATTTGGAGTGCATAAGTGCACACTTGTGTACTTGCACTTTGCATTTGGAGTGCATAAGTGCACACTTGTGTACTTGCACTTTGCATTTGGAGTGCATAAGTGCACACACTTAGACTTTGCGTTTGGAGTGCTTAAGTGCACACTTGTGTACTAAGATGTTTGTTTTTGGGGGGCAAAAGTGCACACTGGCGTCCTGACAGAAATAAATGCATTACACTTTGTGCTTTGAGAGCATAAGTGCACACTTGTGTACTTGCACTTTGCATTTGGAGTGCTTAAGTGCACACTTGTGTACTTACACTTTGTTTTTTTGAATGCAAAAGTGCCCACTTGTGGACTTGCACTTTGCATTTGGAGTGCATAAGTGCACACACTTAGACTTTGCGTTTGGAGTGCTTAAGTGCACACTTGTGTACTAAGACTTTTGTTTTTGGGGGGCAAAAGTGCACACTGGCGTCCTGACAGAAATAAATGCATTACACTTTGTGCTTTGAGAGCATAAGTGCACACTTGCACCCTGATATGTAGGATTTTTAGTGCATAAGTGCACACTTGTGTACTTACAGTTTGTATTTTTGTGCATAAGTGCACACTTGTGTACTTACAGTTTATATTTTTAGTGCATAAGTGCACACTTGTGTACTTAGACTTTTCATTTGGAGTGCTTAAGTGCACGCTCGTGTACTTACAGTTTGTGTTTTGGGTGCATAAGTGCACACTTGTGTCTTGACAGAAATAAATGCATTACACTTTGCGCTTTGAGAGCATAAGTGCACACTTGCATCCTGATATGTAGGATTTTGAGTGCATAAGTGCACACTTGTGTCTTTTGTGTTTGTGACAAGTGCACACTTGTTAGTTGATGGTGAACAAGAAAGAAAAGATGTCAATAATGCCAACAACAAGTACTGTAGACAATATACTCATCCCGTGTGTAAGAAATGAAAAGTATGCCTGCGGACGACAAACAAGACAGTAAGCGAGACGAGGCGGGCATCGAACTCGCCACCTCGCAGTGACGAGACGCCTGAGGCCCTGAGACATGTGACTGTTACACGGCGGTTACGCCGTGTCAATATTGACACAACAAAATATCTTTTTGTGTGTGTGTTTGTGTTGTTTCATGCTCACGCTGAGTGGACAGAAAGAGGACATGAGGAAACGAGGAGCTTCCTCCCTCCTTACTCAACACATAGGAAGACCAGAGCCGAATGAAAACGCTGACGTGACCAAAAATGTGAATACAAACAGCTTTGTGTAGAATAAGAATAAAGTATACACTCTAAGTCAACGTGTTTATGTGTATTTATCATTCATAGAGTATTATTGGCAGCAAAAAGGTGTAAAACACCTTGGCATTTGTAAAGCGTTTCGTCTTTACACTTTTCCTAGAGTCAGTGAACGCCCCACGCTCACCTGCGTGACTGTCACCTGACGCTCACACACACAAACGCATAGTATTTATTATTTATGACAGTACTATTCTGTCATGTATGTTGTCATTTGTCATAAAAGTGCTTCCGTTTCCGCTTCCCTAACATGATTGTAGAAATGAGCGAAACAGAATCTTGGCATGCCAAACTCCGTAGACAAAATGAGCATTTTAAGGCTCTCCGCCCTGCCCGGTGCGAGCCTGACGCCCCAGCCGGCCACAGCTGCCCTCGACTTCCCTCGACTTCCCTCGACTTCCCTCCACCTCCCCCGGTTTCCCCGTCTCACCTCCAGAGGGGCGGCCAGCTCCGGGAACAGGTCCTCGGCGTCCTCCAGCTCCTGGAAGCCGCTGTGGTCGGGCGTAGGCTCCCTGGCTGTGTCCGCCATGTTTTTTGTGGTTCCAGGGAAGCGACGCTCGAAAGCTAAGGTGCTAAGCTAACGTGCTAACAAGCGGACAGCTCGCCGCCTGACTGACAGGCGCGAGGGGCGGGGCAAGGAGTCAGGTGGAGTTCCGGTGTCGTCATGTGACGAAAGTCACGTGGGAGGAAGACTGCAACACACAATAGGCGGTATCACTCCTCACCTCATTGAAGCCCCTCTTTGAAAACGATAAAATCAAAACCTTTTCATCTTTATAAACTTTGATCATCAGAAGGTAAGTGTATTTATCACTGGTGTTTATTAAACCCGCTTTATAGTTTGTATTATTGAAAAAGCTGCAATCTCAATCAAGTTTTTCAGTCAGATGGCGGCAATAGACGATCTTCGCGTCCTAGCTAGCCGTGTGGCTAAATTCACGTCTCCATGTTTGAAGTCGGTGTCATACATGTTAGCTTAAAGAAGCGACAGGTGAAAGCGTGTCATACACGACTCACCGTGGAGCGGAAAGTATTCGGTAGAGAGAGCTTTTAGAGAGAGTTTTTACGGTTGGCTCCGTTAGCATGGATGCTAACGCGGACACAATGGAGGCTCTCGCCGACGAGTTGACGAGCGTAACGATAAAAGGTAAAGTAACGACCACCATGACAGAGAAGAATTGTAATAAAAACATATATTCATGTTGTGTTCGCGATGATTATGTTGGCAATTACAGACGTCGAGTAAACAACTCCGTCGTATTGAAAGCTTTCACTTACTAGCCTCGCCTCCTTTGATTGGTTCATTTAAAAATAGGACTTCCGGGTTGTGCCCGGCAAACATCCAACACGTGCTCACTCGAGTTGTGTGCTACTGCAATAACCCACACTCACCGAGCACCCGAACGCCTCACAGACATGCAGGAGAAGTCCTTCCAGACGGACGGGTGGATGGACTCCACGACCGGCGACTCGGGCACCAACACGGACACGGACTGGGGGGCGCAGGTGGCGGCCATGTTGGCGTACAGCGAGGTCCTGGCCAGAGAACACAAAGAGCTGGTGAAGAGGCGGGAACAGGACGAAGGCGAGCGAGGCAAGCAGACGCAGCAGCTGGAGAAGAAGAAGGCGCAGGCCACACGCCAGCATCAGGTGACCTCCACGGCAGACCTCAGACCCCCACGGAAGCTAACCTTGATGGCGCCTTATTACAGGTCCTGCTGGAGAAGTTGGACTCGCTTCGAGTGAAGCTGCAGCTGAACAACTCCAAGAGCAGCAGGAAGAACTTCCTGTCCAAGAAGCAGGAGTTGACCTCGGAGAGGAGCCGCGCTGAGGAGGAGGAGAACAGGTAACACGCTCGGTTTCTTAGACTGGTTGCCGTGGTGGCGAGGTGGCGAGGGGCTCACGTCGGGTCTTGCGACTCCACCCGCCAGGCTGGCCAAGGAGCTGCAGGAGACCGACGCCAAGCTGGCGGCGCTGATGGAGGAGCAGAGCGAGGAGCAACGGCGCTGGAAGGAGGAGCTGGAGAAGCAGAGGGAGGAGCTGCAGCGAGTCGCCAAGGAGGCGGAGAAGGCGGCCCTGCAGGACGAGCTGGCCGCCGTGAAGATGCAGCGGGACGTGGCCATGGGGCGCATCAAGACCTGGCTGGCCGAGGTGAGCCCCCCGCCGGTCGGGAGACGCGCCGGCACGCTGACGGCTGCCGCCCGTGTTGCAGGTGGTCCAGTACCTGGGCGTCCTGCAGGAGGCCTTCCCTCATCAGTACCAGCAGGAGAAGCCCGGCTGGGCCGGCAAGGAGGCCGCCGTGCGCCAGAACCAGGACGAGCTGCAGAAACGCTTCCAGGAAGTCCTGCAGCAGCTCCAGCAGGGCCGCGACCTGGACTCCCTCCCCAGGATCAACGTGCCCACCCTGCCGCACATCCCCATGGTAAGACCCCGCCCACTTCTCGCCGAGCACGCCTGACCGTGTTTTCCTCCGCCCTTCAGGCCGACCTCAAGTTCAGACAGCTGATGGCCTCGCTGTGTCCCACCCCCCCATACAGACACCCACTCGCTCACCAGCCGCCCCCTCAGCACCGCCCCAGACACTACCCGCCGCCCCCGCACTACCTGCAGCGCCACCCCGTGCCCCCGCAGCTGTACTCCCCTTACGTCAGGGCTCCTGCCAGGGTGACCCCGCCTCCCAGCCACTCGCCGACCCCGCCCGCCTACCCGCCGCTTGCCTCCACGCCCCCCCCGTCCTCCGGCCCCCTGGACAAGGTGCTGGACAAGCTGGGGGCTCGCTTCCCGCACTGCAGCAGAAACCAGCTGACGCAGGTGCTGCAGCAGGTGAAGACCGCCCGAGGAACGCTGGCGGGGATGTCCGTGGACCAGCTGAGCGAGCAGGTGGGCCTCAAGCTGGCCCAGGGCGACGCCCTCCCGAAGGGGCCGCCGCACGGCGCCGCCGGACCCAGCAAGCTGTGCCTCATCTGCCAGAACGCCGTGGACCCCGACAGTCGCCACCCGCTGAGCTGCTCCCACACCATCCACAGGGACTGCATCCGCATCTGGATCCAGTCCAGACCCCACAACGCCTGCCCCTTCTGTGCCACCAAGTGAAGCAGCGCACGCCCCTTTTTTGTGTCCTACTTAAGATGCTTTGCAATAAAATGGTTGAAGTGACCTTTCGGTTGTTTTCATAAACTCCTTTAACAACACTGTCACGTGACCGAGAAGAGTGGCGCCACCTGGTGTTGAAGAATTAAACTACACTAGGGTCTATGTGTTGGGGAAACCAAGGGGACCACAGGTCACATGTCGCCACGATCGACAGGCGTACTCTCCACGGTTACGTGGGAGTTAGCATGTAGCCACGTGTTAGCTTGTCGGGCTGCTGACATTTCCGGCTGCTCGGGGGTCGCTAGCGCTTCCGGTGGCGGTCGATGGCGAGCGGCGCGAGGGCGACGACGCCAACAAACACTAACAAGGCAGTCGGTGAAGCGAAATGGCACGCGGCCCCCGGGGAGCGCCGGCGACAAAGCTCCGTTTGGACCGTCCGCCATTTTTAGACCTTCTTCCTGGGTCAGAGGTCAACCGCTGCTTTGATTAGCATCCATCATGACATCAATTAACGCTGTTGACGGCACGGGACGGGACGAGCCCCCCCCTCCCCTCCCTCCCCATTAAAGGCTGTCATCCCAGGATGCTGCCCCCCCCATGTGCTGTCAATTAAATGTGATTGACTGTGTAAAAAGCAGCACATAAATAAGCCAAAATAACAGACATAAAAATCCATACGTGACCCCCCCACCCCCCCCCATCAAAGCTCATCTCAAGCCCCGCCCACCAGTTCACCTCCTACAACCAATTAGGCGCTGTAGAGCACCCCCGATGAGGTGTAATTCATCAGTTTGACTTCGCCCCCCCCCCCACTATTCCCACAGGTGTTCATGTAGAAAACTACCCCCCCCCCTTCCCCAACCATCACATGCTTGTTTGGCTAATAGTCAGGTTGCGAGCTCATGTTTCATATTTGGGTCATGATGGAGGGGGGCCATTAGGACAAAGCCCATTAGGCTCCACGGGGGAGGGGGGGGGCATTCGCCAGGCAGACACCATCCATCCAGTCTGCTAAGTGGACCTTTTTGACGACTTTAAACGAGCACACGGCACATTTCACTCCTCTTAGGAGGGGCCGGGGGGGCGGGCGGCGGGGGGGCATGACTTTATTACCACGCTCCCTCGTGACGGCAAACAACATCTTCCAAAGATTTGTACCAGGAAAACATTTGTCACCTTTAGACAAATATACCTTTGATTGCCCCCTCGTCCCCCGCCCCCGCCCCCGCCCCCGCCTCACACACAAGCTAGCTAATCGTTAGCTCCCTGCTAACGAAAGGAGGCGACGCCAAGGTGGCATCAATGACGGTGGGAATGTTGGGAAAGGTAGAAAAGGTTTAATATTCCGTGGGAAAGAATCAGCTGCCGCCTGAGCGCAGGTCACATGACAGCCTCGTCCCAAAGTGTGCTCATTTAAATACCAATAAAGTTGTTGTGCATAAATATGATAAATATGATGTTGCTATAGCGACGGATCACGTGGCCACGGGGGGGGGGTCACACGTTCCCGCTTCTGGTTTTGGCCTTGGCAGCCCCGCCCCCCGCCGGGCTGCTCCTGGGCTCCGCCCTCTTGGCGGGAGAGTTGCTGTTGTTGTGGTTGGCGTTCCCACTCAGGCTCTCCATGATGGAGCGGAAGGCCCCGAAAGGGCGCTTGCTCTCCGAGCTTCCTGCGGGCGTCTTCTCCTTCCCTCTGCTAGGCTCCGCCTCCTGGCTCTGATGCACGTGCTCCTCAAAGGTCACCCTCAGTTTCAGGTTGTGGGACGTCTTCCTGCGGGACGACGGGGACTTTAGGGCGCTTTTGGGGCTGGTGGCCACTTTGGGGCCGCAGTCTGCCTCGCCCGGGGTGTCTGGCGTCCTGGCGTCTGCGACCTCGGGGTCGCTGGAGGTGGGGGAGGGGCTAAAGGCGGTCTTCTTGTCCGCGGAGGAGGGGAGGTGCTTCCTCATCACGAGCTGCAGGTGCTTTGACGCGGGCTCCTCGTCTGCGATCGGCAGCTGGGTCGGCCTATCGGGTCGCGTGGGATGAGTGGGCGGGGCTAGGTGCTTCTTCCCCTCCTCCGGCGGGTACGCGTCGGAGTCGGACTCGCTGAGCGAGCGCTGCATGATCTGCTTGAGCCGGGCTAGCTTTAGCTCCCGCTTCTCCGCCAGGGCGTTCCGACGGGGGCCGTCCCTGCTGGCCGCCCCCACCGCCAGAGGAGGCCTGGAGCATTCGGGGCCCTCCTTACCCGTCAGCTGACGCGGCGCCGAGTCCGGCCCTGCCCCTCCCTGACGGAGCACCCAGTGGCCGTCGCCAGGCGTCCCCTCGGCCGTCATCTCCGGCCGTGCCTCCAGGGGGGGCGGATGCCCACTGCACAAAAAAAACACCCCACTCAACATTACCCAACTTGACATCCGAGCGTGTGGGGCACAGACCTGGGGGGCGCTCCGGGTGACTGGTCCAGTCGGTGGAGTTGCTTCTGGAGCATCAGCTTCTCCGCCGCCTGCCTAAAAACACACAGCATGAGTACCAGTTGGGTGGTCGGGGGGTTAGGGGGCAGGGGGCGGGGGTGGCCGACTCACTCGCTCAGCTGCTTGGTGAGTTTGACCACCTGCGAGGCCAGCGACATGCACGTCTCCACCACCACCAGGTAGCGGGCGCACGTGCTGTGACCCTGACGCTCCGCCATCTGGGACGGGCGCTCCCCCTGCTGGTTGGGGACCGTCACGTTGGAGCCGTACTCCACCAGGGTCTACACACACACACACACACACACACACGTACTATGTAGGAGGGAGGCAAAGACAGGTCACGTGACCATAGCGTACCTGTATGCATGTCAGGTGACCATACTGCGCCGCCACGTGCACGCCCGTGTTCCCGTTGTGGTCCACCTCATCCAGGGAGATGGCCTGCTCCTGCATGAACTGCAGCAACCACAGCAGCACCTTCTCCTACACACACACACACACACACACACACACACACACACGTGATGAGCTGCGTGTGAGGGCGGGACAGGAAGTGACAGGAAGTGACAGGAAGTGACAGGAAGTGAGAGACCTGTCCGTAGCGTGCGGCGTAGTGGATGAGGCTGGGATGTTCTCGGGTGCAGCTGAGCTCGGCGATGGCCTCCGTCTCGCTCACCATCCACCTCACGCACTCCAGGTGTCCGTTCTGAAACGACATGACTTCCTGTTCAGCAGCCAATCAGACGCCCCGGACGTTAGATGAGCCACGAGCGAGGGACCTTGACGCCGAGGCCGGCGGGGGTGAGCTGCTGAGCGTTGCGCTCGTTGAGGCCGTCCTCGCCCATGAGGGAGGTGAGGTGCTGCAGACACTCGGCGTGACCTTGAGAGGCCGACACGTGCAGCAGGTTGTTCCCGTCCTGGTCCCGGATCAGCGCCAGGTTGTCGGCGGCCAGGTGAGGCTGCGGGGGTGCGACACACAAACGGTAAACCTCCAGAGCGCCGCCTTGCGGGCATGAAGCGTCTCACCAGGAGGGAGATCTGGCCCTCCCTCACGATGTTGATGATGTTCTGCTTCTTCTTGCTCTCCTCGTCCGCATCCGATCCTCCGCTCAGAGCCCTCACGCCCGGGGCCGGGGGCCTGGCCGAGCTGCCCCCCAGCAGCGGGAACATCAGCACGGCGCCCCCTGGGGCCTCCACGCCCGCCCTCTGGATCTGCGCCTCAGGGTAGACCCTCGCAGACAGCAGCTTGTCTGGACCCATCCCTGGATGAACACACCTTCTTGGAACCACAGCAGGAATACGGAGGAAGGAGATGTTGGAGGCTTACCTCCGTCAGAGAAGGAGGACATGGACGAGGAGCAGCTGAGGAGTGAGGAGGAAAGCGCCTCCTGCTGGTAGGCTGCTGGTGGGCGGTGGAGGACATCAGGGTCCATGGACGTGGACTTCCTCAGGTGAGGAGACAGAAGACACGACTGCAGGGGGAGAAGACCTTGTTAAAAGTTCGCCAAGGAGAACGAGGAGGCTCTGTCGGGAGGTACCGGCGTCTGGGAGGCGCCGGAGGGCTCGCCGTGCGCCAAAGAGGAGGTTTTGGCTCGGTGGTTCCTCTCCAGGGTGCCTCCCGGCAGGATGCTCCGTGCGGGAGGGGGGCGAGGCAGCGTGGACGGGTGCTGGCTGGACTTGATGTAGGGGACGTCCAGGATCTCGTCCATGTCCAGGTCGTAGTGCTCCAGATCCCCAAACACCGCTCCCCCTGCGCCTCCCTCCAGCACCTTCACCTTGCCCCCCGCCCCCTCGCACGGAGGAGGCTTGTCTTTAGCCGCCTCCCCGACTCCGGCCTCCTGGCCTGGGACCTTCCCGTCCGGGTCCGACTCGGGCGTCTCGGGCGTCTCGGGCTGGTGTTTGAGGGGCGAGACCCGCTTCACCGGACGGAACTTGCTGTGGACCTCAGCCAGACCCGTGGGTTTGATCCCCCCTCCGCCACCGTAAGAGGACACCCCACGACTCCAGCCGATGCAGGACGGGGCTGTGGGACAGGAGAGGAGGGGGGGGGGGGGGCAGAACTTAGGCCTTAAACACAACCTTCATGTGACCAGCACACATTCTAGTCAAGTCAATCTAAGTCATGGTCAATTCATCAAAGTGAGTTAGTCCGATTAAAAGTCAGTTAATCACACCAAGTTTACATAAAAGTGCATTAATCCAACCAATTCATTTAAAAGTTGGTCAATCAAAGTCAAAGTGACTTTTAACCTCAGGAAGAGCGTAGGTAAAACTGAGTTAATCCAACTAAAATGAATCAATCCAAATACAAGTAGATTAGTCACAGTAAAATCAAGTCATGTTTTCATCAACGTGAAAGTGAGTGTGTCATCGTCAATTCATCAAAGTGAGTTAGTCCAATTAAAAGTCAGTTAATCACACTAAGATTACATAAGAGTGCATTAATCTAACCAATTAATTTAATCCGAGTCAAAATGGGTCAAAGTGACTTTTAACCCCAGGAAAAGAGAAGGTAAAAGTGAGTTAATCCAACTAAAATAAATGAATCCAAGTGGGTTAGCGACAGTAAAATCGAGTTCATGAAAGTAAGTCAGTGAATCTAAGTAAAAGTCAGTTTTAATCCAGGAAAAAATGAGTTGATGAATTAATCCAAGTAAAAGTGGGTTAATCACAGTAAAAATCAGGTTTATCCGAGTCAAAGTAAGGTTTCATCAAAGTAAAAGTGAGTTAGTAGTCCAAGTAAGTCACTTAATGAAGTAAAAATAAATGTAATGTAAGGAAGTGAGTTAATCAAAGTAAAATGTTAGTAAAGTAAAAGCACATTGATCAGAGTGAAAGTTTTCATCAAAATAAAAGTTCATTTGAATCCAAGTAAAAAAGTGAGTTACCGAGTCTCTCCTCAGTCTGAGCATCATTCCGCCTGGATAATTCGGGAATGTTGACAGAATACTGACACACAAACACGAGCAGTCAATACATTGTTTCATGACCATGAATATTATTATTATTATTGCATTGATACGGCTTGTACTGCATGTGTGTGTTACTGACCACAGCGTCGTCAGAGAAGTCGATCTCATCCAGGTCCAAATACTCAGGAGCCTCCATCTCCATCAGCACACATCATCCAGCTCACTGCGCACACACACACACACACACACACACACACACCGTGACAATTTGGTGCAGATCCAGATAAAGGTGCAGCCTGGTAGTGGAATATTCCAGACTTTCCTGCCGTCTGGAATGTGACAAGTAGCAGGAAAAGACAGGAAGTGACCGCAGGAAACTTTTTGTTTCTTCTTCCTGTGGCAACAAAGCTGTCCAACTAGCCCAGTCATGAGAAGGACTAGCTTCATTAGTGAGTCCGGCAAAAGTCAAGGAAAACTGTGTTGCCTTCAAGTGCACGTAGAGTGTCAGTGTTTGCAGCATCGTCGCCAACAATGACCAGTCCATACACGACAATGTCTATTTATATCTATCACGTATTTGACTTCATTTGCATTCATTGTGCTGTTTGACGACTTGGGGGCTGGTAAAAAAGGGAGAGAGTGAGAGGTATTTAGTGTTTTGGGGATTAAAAGGTGAATCGTGTTCCTCTAATCCGCTCAGAGCGATAGGATCTAGCTAGCAGGCTAATTAGCGTCCAAGGATGCTAACGGCGAGGCTAGCGAATTATCCGGGAATGGGGTCAGGGGAGAAAGCCGAGGTGTAAAAAGAGAAGAGATAATGCTAGTAAAGATGTTCTACCTGGCAGAGGTCCGGCGGGGACGGGTGGCAGCTAGCAGAGCTGCTATCTGTGTTTTCTTCCTCGCTAGATGCTAAGATGCTAACGGCACAAAGACTTTGACATATGGACTACAGAGAAGCGGACAACAGCGAGATGACTCACTCTGAACGCATTTCTCTCACAGCGAACTTTCACTTGCGAATGACGTCGACAAATTATGGACGTCTATTTGTTCAGAAGGTATAGAGGATGGACAGGGTGTTGAATAAGAGTTTGTATTCTATCGATTGATGGCGAATCAATCAATAATGATAGGTTTACTATCTGTGTCGAAGTTACATGATGTGGAATTGAGCTCTGTCTGAATAGACCATCTATGTGTAAGGATTCCGTTAGACTGGATAATTCACTTTAGACTAAAAAACTAAATATGAAACTAAATACTAATTGCATTTGCAGCAATTCGTGTGAGTTTATACAATGGAAATGTTTGAACAACGGGGAGTTTGATGGCAGTCACCTAGTTTTTAAATGTGCTTGATCACATTATGTATTTGTTGTATATTTAGCTTATATGTATTTGGTCTTACATAAGCACACGCGTGATTATAATTACACCCCATAATGACAGCCTGGAAAGTCTTCATTTGAAAATAAACACTCGGGATCATTTTACATGCGCGGCAGCGCCCTCTGGTGCTCACAGGCGACACGGCAACCATTCACTTTCAATACAACTTTATTGACTCGAAGTCAAGTCATCGTACGGAACGTAAACACGTTTATTTGCTTGAAAGACAAACGTCACCTCAACACCGAAATAATATCAATATAGGGCGTTGAATATTATATTTGTTGTTTTAAAGATGAGGTTTGACTTCACAGGATGGTTGCCCCCCCCCCCACTTCTCATGAGCTGGCCCGGCACCCTGACAAGTGGGCAGCACTTCCGGTGTAGTGGACGTCACAGCGGACCACGTTGTTTTCAAAGCTGGCTTCCGGTACAGTCTGCTTGGGGTTGACGGTCACCTGAGGGTCAAAAGCAGAACCTGGTCCAACCGACTCTCAAATTCCCATTCCACGCTGGTGGTGGCCGCTAGGGCCTAAGGGCTAGCTAGACAGGCTAATCTGCTTTTTTTGTAAATGTAGGTGTTTTTATCGTAAATTTAAAACTCTCTCCTAAATGCAGGACTTTTATCACAAACGGAATACTTTTTTTCTACAAATTTTACCACAAAGTTATTGTAATTTACAACTTTATTCTTGGAAATGTACATGTTTTTTTCCCTGTAACTTTACATTTTTTTTCTCGTAAATGTACAACTTTGTTTCCATTATTTTTTTGTAAATGTACAACTTTCTCAAATTAAAAATGTATGACTTTTTATCGTAACTGTATCTTGTAAATGTACGACTTTTTTCTCGTAAATTTGAGAGAAAAAGTTGTAAATTTATGATTTATTTTTACGACTTTGTCTGCCGTAAATTTAAGTTTTTACGCTTTTTTTGTGTTGTAAAGTTGCAACTTTTTATCCCTACCTTGTAAATTTACAAGAATAAAGTTGTACATTTACAATTTATTCTTGTAAATTCACGTTTTTTGTAAGCTTAGGACTTTTTGTCTTCAATAAATGTACAACTTTATGCGTGTAAACGTACGTATTTTGTCACGTTTTTGGTAAATGTGACTTTTGGCCAATGTATGACTTTTTTTGTAAATTTGCCACCTACTCATTTCCATCTACTTCTTCCTGTAGCTCTCTATTCATCATGTCACATGATGGGTCTTCAACGGGAGAAATGGCGTCGGATCTTTGCGCACCTTCAGGATGTACTTCCCAGGAGAAACGTCGGTGATGTCGATCCACTGACAGTCGATGTCCGCGTTGTAGGTGTCGTAGCAGCCGGGACTCAAACCCTGCAGAGAAGGAGGATGAAGAGGAGAAGAAAAGCAGCAGTCGTGGCGGCGGCGGCGGCGTGCGTCCAGCACCTGCGTGTGCGAGGTGCAGGCGTAGCGTCGGTAGTATCCGGCCTCGCAGGACGTGTCCTCCAGACAGAAGCTGGCCTTGTGTCCCTCAGCCACCGCCTGGAGCGTCTTGGCGTCCAGCAGCTCGTACAAGCTGAACTCGTCCATGCTGTGAAAGTGACTGACAGGGCGGCCATATTGGATCAGCCTGTCACCGCCGGTCACCTGACTACAAGGCAAACTAGCGCCACCTAGCGAGCGTACTTGTGACAGCTGTGCCACTCCCAGGAGTAGCGAGGTTTGCTGGGCAGGAAGTCGGATGTTCCCTGGTTCTTGACGCGCTGAGGGAACCTCAAGAGAACCCTGGTGTCGTATTCGTGGGCGGAAGACGCAGAACTGGAGGGACGAGTCGGAAGAAGAAGGTTAGCACAGAGCTAACGCTAGTCACCTAGGATCACGTTCCCTACTTCAAACCACGCAACAACTCTTATGTCATGACTACACTAGACTGGACTCGACTGGACTGGACTAAACCCCACTAGACCACTAGACTGGACTAAACCCCACTAGACGACTAGACTGGACTGGACTAAACTCCACTAGACGACTAGACTGGACTGGACTAAACCCCACTAGACGACTAGACTGGACTGGACTAAACCCCACTAGACGACTAGACTGGACTGGACTAAACCCCACTAGACGACTAGACTGGACTGGACTAAACCCCACTAGACGACTAGACTGGACTGGACTAAACCCCACTAGACGACTCGACTGGACTGGACTAAGCCCCACTAGACGACTAGACTGGACTGGACTAAACCCCACTAGACGACTAGACTGGACTGGACTAAACCCCACTAGACGACTAGACTGGACTGGACTAAACTGGGATCAACTAGACCAGATGAGACTAGACCAGAGTAGAGGGGGGTAGCGGCCTAGACTAGGAGGTACAACTAGATGGACTATGTTTCATGGGCCCGACTAGACCGTGCTAGACGAGGGCAGAGCGTATGAGCGTCGGCGTTACGAGGCGAGGCAGTTCTCCTCGGCAGCACAGCGTAGGTTGTACATGGGGAGCCTCTGGATGTAGGAGGCCACCTGGATGTAGTAGGCATCAGGAACCAGGTCAGGCAGACCTGTCAATCATTCCAACGCAGCGTGTGAATCCTCGGGTGAGGTCCGGGCCGCATGGCAGCAAGACAACGAGGACCGGGACCGTCTTACCGTTCTGATGGTACCTGGTTCCGTATCCGTGCCAGTGTGGGGTCCGGGTTCTGGGTCTGTAGTAGGAGTTGTAGTAGTTGTAGTACTGGTAGTAGTTGGACGCCTTGTACGGGTTGTACGGGTCGTCCCCCACCATCATGTCCTCCCGCCGTGTCGGCGGCTGCTGCTGCTGCTGCTGCTGCTGCTGACGCGCCACGGCTCGTAACTGAGCGGCACCGCTGGCAGCGGGCGGGCGGGGGGCCGCCCGGGCCAAGGAGGTGTCGTTGGCGTGGAGCAGGAGGAGGCCGCCGCTCCTGGTGCCGGCCGGCTGATAGCGAGACGCACGGCTCAGGATGCTGAAGACCCGGCCGTTATGTCGCCATGTCAGTCCTCGCCTCGCACCCTCAGACGCCTCCTGGGACTCACTTCCTGTTGGCAAAATACACAACAGCAGCACACACGCCACTACACCCGGCTCCTTCATCGTCACGCAAGATCCTCCACTCTTCTTCTTCTCCTCCTGCAATGATGGAGCTCACGTCTCTCACCCGCTACCCTCCCTCTCTCTCTCTCTCTCTCTCTCTGTCACTCACCCACTCTGCCCCCCCTCTCTCCCTCCCTATGGGAGGTGGACTCCAACTACTCCTATTAGTATTACTGATATATTAATACCATAATACTAATTAAATACAAGTAAAATAATCATTCAATAATAAAGTCATATTAGAATATTCATAGGGTAATATTAAAATAATTATTTCCATTATTAAATAAATATATATATATACGTAAAGAATAAAAATGAAAAGTAACACTAATATAATACAAAAACAAAAAAACAATGAAATACTCTTCAAATAATAAATAACACAGCCATATTAAAATACTAGGTATTATAAAACACTTCTACTTGATTATTTTGTAAGTATTAATATTAGTTTAACATTTTATAGCATTATTGTATTAGTATTTTAATATTTTATTTGTATTATTTTAGTATTTGATATTTCTTTACTTATATAGTAAAATCCCTATAGGATAAAAAAATAGTTTATATTTTAAATTGAATTATACTTTAATCATAAATAAAATATATAAACAATGTATAAAATACCGTCCATAAAATAACAAAAATGTGAACTATTAAAATACAATACTGTATTAATACTATCATTATAAAAATATATTATTAATATATTATTTTGACATTCTAAATGTCTAAAACAACTCTATTTCTAATTCTAAAACAACCCTTAAATAAAAATATGAAAAACACATACACATAAAAGAATATGAATCAAAATCAAAACTTACTAATCTATTAAAACTAATACAATACTGACCATAAAATAGGAATGAAATACAAAAATGAAAAAAATACTGCTGTATCAAATAATACAATTCCAATTCTTCCTATTACTAAATCAGTAATACCAATAAAATCACATCATAAAAGTGAAACAGGAAGATGTGTTTCTACCTACTGCTTTTCCTCATGGGCGGGGCTTCCCACGTGCGTCCACTATGCTGATGTGGATGAAGAAAAAGTGGAAAACGTCTTAAAACATCGTTAAAAGGGAAGCTGGCTGATGAAAGCCATCCTCACGTGGGATTCCTACCTTTTATTGGGGCGGGAGGGGGGCCCGAGGGGCCCACCCACCCCTTGCTGGGTGCTCAGGATGCTTTTAAAAAGAAAAGCTGAAATTGAAGCACTTTCACCCCCTCGCCAGCACACCAGGAATAACAACCTCGTCGTCATGCTTTGATTGACAGCACTGTTGGCCTATAGCGTTTGACTCACTAGCAAACATTAGCTACTGATGTTTATGCTAATGAAGTTCGCTAATTGTTAGCATGAAGGCTCACCGTGCTTAAAGTACACCTGTTGGCGTAAAGAAAGTGACGTAAAAGCAGTTAAATAAAACTAGTCATGTAAAGTGAATATCTTGACGTTGTACGTTTCGATAAAACAACTATTAAATGTCTTTTAGGACTCCCGTGATGTGCTCGTGAAGTTAGCTAAACACTAGGCTAACACTAAAAAGTCCCTCGAGTCATCAAGCTGAGAAGAATTTCTATTTTAACGATCCCCTCGTAAAGATGAAAGGCGCAGTGGTTCGGTGGCGGTCCAATGAGTAGCAGGTGTGCGGCGCCGTAATGAGGGCTACCCCCTGGGGAGGCCAGACGATATGGCCGCCACTTTCTTACGTGACGGAAACAATGTGCGCGCTTTTACGAGCCAGGCCCGCTTCGCTCACGTGCACTCACGCTGGCCAATAGAAAATGTGTTTAATACACACGTGACCTAACCACGACGTCGGACTGCTGGGTGTGTGTGGGCGGGAGACGGGAGACGATTTGCAAGCAGGAATCGGTACTCACGGGTATTGTCTGTTAACGACCTCACTTACCTGCTAGCGCTAGCTAAATTTAAAAAAGGGAACCCGGAGTGAGTGACTCATAAGAACTCGAGTCAGTGAAAGGACTCGACTTTTCCAATGTGAACCTGCTGAACTTGTAATGGGCGGGGCCACTAATGACTGCTCACGTGGTCATCGCCAGCCAATAAAAAACCCTTGAGAGAGTGACGCATTGTGGCGTTTATTCAAAGATGAGATTAGAAAATGCAAAGAGAACAACATATATTAATATACACTATTGCTACTATTCTATGTACAATAAATGCACACTAAAGAATAAAGCTTGAAATGCTCGTAATAATAATAACAATAGGAAAAAGGTTCCACTTAATTCATGTTTGTGTGTCATCTGTAGAAAATGTGAGCTAGCATGTAGCATTTAGCACAGCTCTCCTCCAAGGAATGTCCAAAACACATGAAATAAAAACATTAAAAGGCGTTAGTAGCGCATAAAAAGGGTTGATTGTCGGGTATTGCTAGCACCAATTCCAGTAGTTATTAATGTGGACGTTTAGCATCAAGCTAGTATTTACCTTTTGAAGACGCTTAGCATTGACGCTAACGCTGGTGTATTTAGCGTGGGAGGATTCCAATGTGACACACATGCGGTGCGTTACAAGAATGACGAGAAGAAGTTTGAAATGTTTCTTGTCCTTGTGGATGGTCACAAAGCGGGTGACCGGTCCTCCGGAGGACACGTGGACACTCACAGGGCAGGACAGGCTGGACCCGGTTCTCACTGGCTGACGTGAGGCCTGAGGGCCTGGTACAGACCCTCAAAGGTGGGCCGGTCCGGGATGTCCCGCCTCCAGCAACGCATCATCAGCTCAAAGAGGGAGGGGGGGCACAGCGGAGGAGCATACAGGAAGACCTGGGGGAGAGAGAGTCCCGGATGAGCGGTGGTCGACTCGGCGGCGGCGCCCGCCCTCTGGCGTCTGACACGCTGCCTCACCTGTCTGCCCTGGTTCCTGAAAAACTCGCCAGTGTTGGCTATGACCTGTTCGTCAGTCAGCAGGCTGTAGGGCTGCTCCTTGCACAGCGTGAAGATCTCCCACAGGGTGACCCCGAAGGCCCAGACGTCGCTGGCCGTGGTGAACTTCCCCTGCCGAGCAACGAGCCCATGAGCCTGTGTTGCTTTGCACGGATCAGACGTTTCCCGGCGCTCACCAGCAAGATGCTCTCCCAGGCCATCCACCTGATGGGCAGCACGGCGCGTCCCTGGATGCGGTAGTAGTCGCTGCTGTAGAGGTTCCGGCTCATCCCGAAGTCGGCGATCTTGATGGTGAGGCGGCGGTCCAGCAGGCAGTTCCTGGTGGCCAGGTCTCGGTGCACAAAGTTCAGCGAGGCCAGGTACTTCATCCCCGACGAGATCTGCACCGACATGTGGAGGAGGTCTGACAGGCTGGGGGGGGGCAGTAGGGGATGGGACATCCAGTGTAAGAGTCCTTCTTGAGCTCCACCCACGGGAAAATACACACTACACACTATTCTGTGACTCAACACACTTGCATACTTACTCTTCATATTCTGACTGCAGACAAACACTTAAAGGGGAAGTGCACTTTTTTGACATTTTGGTATCATTCCCAATACTTGAACACAACATGAACACATATTTATTTCCTTTTTCTTTGCAGTATAACAGGAAAAAATGAGTTAATATGAGCTAGCTAACAATGCTAACAAAGCCAAACTTCTTTCCAAGGCACACTGATACACACACTTATGCTAGCTCTGCCAACAACAACGACGACGACAACAACAACAGCGACAACACTTCCGATGTCCGCCCTCCTTGGGATGGCAGACAGCATTGTTAGCTAGCTCATATCAACTCATTTTCTTGTGTTATAATGCACAGTAAATGGGACTAAATATGTGTTCATGTTTGACATAAGTATTGGGAATGATGCCAAAATAAATGCACTTCCCTTTTAAGTGCACACCATAATTGCCACGTTACACTTCTTTTGAGTGCATGGGTGCACACTCGCATGCTTACATTCTGACGGCATACTAACTTTGTCTTCAGAGTGCATAAGTGTATATTTGAGTGCACTTTTGTACTTACATATTGCCTTTTGAGTGCATGCCAACAGTCCTTCAGGTCTCTTAAATGCATACTGTCATTTGAGTGCAGAAGTGTACACTTGCATACTTACATGTGTTGTGTTTCGAATGCATGATGTCTTTAGAGTGTACTTTTGAAGTACATGCCCTCTATTAGATTTTTGGGCGCATGAGTGCCCTTTTTTACTCACACTGTGCGTGCTTGCATAAGTACACACTAGCATAATTACAATTAGTTTGAGTGCAGAAGTGCATACTTTGATTTTTGAATTTTTAGTGTAGAATTTTTCCTTTGAATACAGAAGTGTATTTATGAGTGTGTACTAACTGTTTTGAGTGCATAGGTGCACACTTGCACAAAATATTTTGCCGTGTCTCAACTAGTGCACTTACACCAAGTCCTCTGAGTGCACACTTGCATACTTACACTTTGCATTCCGACTGCAGAATGACACTTCAGTGCACACTGTGTGACTTAGTCAGCTGTCCTTTGGGTGCACAAGTGCATAAGTGTACACTTGCACACTTCTTTGGGCTTTTTTTCCTGACTACGGAGTCGCCACAGCGGATCTTTTTCATCCGCATTCTGATTTTCGGCTCAAGTCCTTTATATTCCGGCTGCCCTTATTTTGAGTGCATACTAACTTTGTCCTTTAAGTGCACAGACGTGTGGGCGGGCTCACCTGACGGAGGGGATGTTGTTGGCGTGCGTGAGCGTGCTCTCCATCTCGCGCTGCGACAGGAACATGTTGAGGTCGCCGTTCTCCATGTACTCGGTCACCATGCACAGGGGGTCGGAGGCGACGCAGACGCACAGCAGTCTGATGATGTTGGGGTCGTTGAGGCGGGACATGATCTTGATCTCCTTCAGGAAGTCGTTCCTGCAAGGACGCGGCACGTCAGCGTCAGCCCGGCGCTTCTGACCCGTGCGGGGGAAGCGGCGTACCTGGCCTGGCTGGTGGCATCCGCCCTCAGCTGCTTGACAGCCACCAGTGCGGCGTGCCCGTCTCTGTCGGGGAGGGGCGCCCCCTCCCCCAGGAACTCCGTCAGCCCCTCGGCCTCACACAGGTGCACCTGAGGACGGCCCCGCCGCTTAGCGCCTTCGCCGTAGCGCCCTGAGGATTAAACGTGCCGACACCTACCTCCCCGAACTGCCCCTCCCCCAGCTTCTCCCTGAAGATCAGCCGCTGGCGCGGGAACTCTGAGGCGGAGATGTCCTTCCTGGTGAGCGAGTCCACGGTCAGGGCGGGCACGGCGTACATGTTGCTGCCTGTCACGCCCTGCAGCCGCACGATGTCCGTCTCCGCGTAGTGGGGGGCGTTGCTATGGAAACACTGGTGCGGCGTGCACTGGGTGACGTCGGGCTCGGCGTAGCCGCCCCCGCACGCTGGCAGGAAGAAGCGGCCGATGAAACGTGACCACATCGCTTGGCAACAACGCTAACAAACCTCTCTTCACCTTCAACGGCGGCGTCATGTGACAGGAAGTCGGCGTTAGGAAGTCAGAGGGAAGGTTACTGAGGTGGACAGCCGGAGGAAGAGGACCAGAGGAAGATGGAAAAGGCCGGAAGATGATGAAGAAGACTGCCAATCAAGAGTCAAGTTGGGGGGGGGGGGCGCTCGCTCACCTGATGCTTCCGCACTCTGGGAAAGTTCGGGCAGTTTGTTTCTCAGCGCTGCCGGGTTCTGGTACTGAGGGTCCAACAGGAACACCCTCTCGTAGTGAGGGTCCGTTTGGGCGGGGCCTGGATGGGGAAAAACAAAACACAGCTGGGGAACGTTCCTCGCGGGAATGCCGATGACGTCGTTCCTGCGGGCCAGCGGTGGGGGCTCAACCTCAAACACGGGACCAAACACGCTGCGATACTTCAATAGGTGTACACCACATGGTGTACTTTTACACTTACCACCATCTTCTCCCCTCCTTTCTAAGCATCAATGGCAACCGCTCAACTTAGCCCCTCCCCTTCCGCTAGGAGACAAGATGGCGACTACTAGTGCAACATCCATGTACTGACAGTGCACTGCATTTAACCGTACCTGACACACTTATGCACTCAAAAAGACTACATGTAACTACACAGGTGTCCACTCGTCAATTCAAAGAGCACATTGTAAGTACACTTAAGCACTAAAAGGACTACCTAAGTAAATATGAATACTCAAAAGTACACAAGTGTCCACTTATGCACTCAAAAACCTAGACACACTTAAGTAGTCAAAATACTAAGTATGTGCAGAAGTGTCCACTTACACAAAAAAACCCAAAAGACAAGAACCCAAGCACACACTTACGTATGTACTCAAAAGACTAAAAGGACAGAAGAGTCTGCGTATGCAGTCAAAGGACTAAGTAAGTACACACTTAAGCACGAAAAGACTAAGTGTAACCCCCACAAGTGTCCACTTATGCACTCAAAATTCCAAGTACACACAAAAAAGTACAAAAGTGTCCACTTATACACTTATAATACTTAGTAGTTATGCACTCAAGAGTACATACGAAACTGTCCTCTAAGCACTCCAAATCCTAAGCACACACTTATGCAGACAAAAAAGTAAGTACAAAAGTGTCCACTTATGCACTTAAAATACAAAGTACTTATGCACTCAAAAGAGTACATAAAAAACTGCCCTCTCATGCGCTCCAAATCCTAAGTACACACTTATGCACTTAAAAGACAAAGTGTCCACAAGTGTCCATGTGTGCACTCCAAATCCTAAGTACACACTACTCATGCACTCAAAAGAGTGAGTACTAAGTAAGTGGGGAAAGAAAGCAAGCGTAAGTGGACAAGTGCACCAATTGAGATGCGTGCTTCCGCTATACCTGCAGAGCGGGGCGGCACAGGGGGGGTCCGCAGGACGATGGTGTCGCTGCAGGAGGACAGTCGGACCCTCACCTCCTCGCCGAGGATGGTGCGCGGCGCCTGCGGGAGGCGGGAAGGAGGACGTCTTCACGCGGTCCGATCTTGGCGCACTCGAGCGTGCTTACCTTCTCCAGAACCTTGCACACGTACTGACACCACAGGATGAGGAAGATGATGATGACCAGCAGCAGGATGATGGTCACCAGGCAGCCAATCAGAACGGGCGTCTTGCCGTCGTCGGGGGCGTCGCTGGCGGACGGATTGGTGGCTGATGGGATAAAGAAGATGGCGGATGAGCGCATTTCTGTGCACGGGGAGGCAGGTTAAAGGTCGTACCGGGCGTGGCCGTCACCGTGGCGCCGTCGCTGGGCGATGGCACCGTCACCGCCAACATGGAGTCTTCTGAGGGCAAAGGGGAGGTCACAAACGGGGGGCGGGGGGGTGAAGGGCATGTGCGCTACCTGACTGGAAGGAGATCTCGCTGAACATCATCCACACGTCGGCAAAGCCAAAGCGGCACCGCAGGGAGGCGGCGGCGCGGCGGTGGAGCGGCACGGTGACGTAGCGGGCGCTCGGGTTGCGGTCGTCCAGCACCGTGTTGAAGACCGCAGGCTCCGCCTCCCAGCCGGCGACGAGCCGGGGCTTAAACCAGCAGGAGACGGAGGAGAAGATCTTGACGCCTCGAGCGAACATGTTGTTGCAGTGAACCTGCACAGGAAGTGGATGCGCTCAGCCGCGGGAGCCTTTCCTCCTTTCAAAGTAAAAGCAGAGCGGTGGAGACCTTCATGGAGGTGAAGTTCCTCTGCCTGTCAAACACAAACTCCATCTCCACGTGTCCCACCCCTCCCAGCGAGTCGTTCCTCCAGCCCAGGTAGTCGTAGCCGGGCCACACGTGGTACTGACGCGTCACCAGGAAGTCATCGAGGCCCGTCACGCCGTCCGTCAGCTGTCCGAGGCCGGCGAACAACTTCCTGTTGGGACGACACGGCCGGATGAGAGAGAGACGCGACGCAGCGCACGCCGAAGCCGTCGGAGCGTGTGACCCGCCTGCTCTCGTGCGCGCCGTCGTAGGTGGAGTCGTTGAGGCTGGCGGTGGGAGCGCCCGGCGCCATCATCAGCTGACCCTCGGGGGCGTTGTACGAGATGAGACCATCTGGGCGGCGGGAAGGAAGGAGAAGCGTCACCCCTCGTCACTTTCCCCCGTGGCGTGTGGGCGTGTCTTACCCTCCCACGGGCAGCCGTACAGCTCCGCCCTCATGCAAACGGTGGACAGCTCCGTCAGCGGGATGAGGCGCACCCAGCGTGTGACCACGGGGGGGTGAAGGTCGTTGATGACGGGCTCGTACGCGTTCTTGTTTCCCTCCATCACCTGCGACACATGCAAACCTTTCACTTCCTGTCTCCTTCTTAAACCCCGCCCACTAAGTGCACACTAAGCCAGGTCTTTTGAGTGCATAAGTGCTAGTGCTTGTGTACTTAGTTATTGAGCGTATGAGTGCACATTTATGTACTTGTGCCCACATACGTACTAACGTAGTTACACTTAGACTAAGGATAAGTACACGCGTGAGTGTACTTAATAACGTAGTCTTACACTTGGGCTAAGGATAAGTACACACATGTGTACTTAATAACGTAGTCTTACACTTAGACTAAGGATAAGTACACACTTGAGTGTTTTTAGTCTTTCATACTTACACTGAATATTTCAATGCATACTGCATGTATAAGTGCACACTCGTATACTTAAATTCAGTTTTGAATGCATCCCGACTTTCTTTAGCGTGTGTGAGTGCACATTTGCATACTTACACTTGGCTTTTTTTTTATTCATACTGTCTTTTGGATGCATTAGTGCACACTTTTGTACTTACATTTAGTTTTCAATGCATCCAGACTTTCTTTCGAGTGCGTGCACACTTGGCTTTTTTAAACGCATACTGCCTTTCAGTGCATAAGTGCACACTTACAGTTACTCCTATGAGCATATGAGTGCTTATGTACTTGTGCCACATAGGTACTAACGTAGTCTTACACTTAGACTAAGGATAAGTACACACTTGAGTGTTTTTAGTCTTTCATACTTACACTGAATATTTCAATGCATACTGCATGTATAAGTGCACACTCGTGTACTTGAATTAAGTTTTGAGTGTGTGAGTGCACATTTGCATACCGTCTTTTGGGTGCTTAAGTGCACACTTTTGTACTTATTTAAGTCGTTTGAGTGCATAAAACTTTCTCGAGTGCGCACTTCAGTTGAAGTACTGAAGTGTTTAAGCACAGTCAGTGCACAAGTACACAATTTGTACTTGGACTTTAGTTCTTAAGTGTGCACATTCATACTTACAGACTGCACTTTCAGTGCATAAGTGTGTCAAACTGCGGTAGACGAGCAGAGGATGCCAATGCCTATCATGCTAATCGTGTGCTAATTTGTACCTTTTCCCGCCCCCTCCCACGCACACTCACCATGTTTCCCAGCCGGTCCCTCCAGGACTTCCAGTTGACGCCGTCCCTGCTGTAGTTGAGGCTGTAGGCGCGGGCGAACTCGATGCCGTTCCTGGCGTATCGACCCTGGGTGGCCACCACCGTCAGGAAGGTGAGGCGCCGCAGGTCCACCTGAGCGCACGGGGACGGACACGTGTCGTGCTACGTCCACATTTGACATCGGCGTGAGGAGAAAAGACGAGTCAAACCTGCAGGAACTGAGAGTCGGAAGCTTCCAGCTGGCCTTCGGGACACCAGGCGCCGTCGCCGTCCTCACGGTTCAACCTGTGGCGGCGACATTAAAAGGGTGAGTCCACGCTCAAACAACATGTGAAGAAGAATGATGAAAAATCATCAGAGGAGGGCGACCTGGCGTACTGCGCTCCTGTGGTCTCATGCCATCGGCTGGAAGCTGTGATGTCATCATCCTGGATCCGCCCATCCTCCATGCCCAGGGCATAGCGACAGTGTGCTGAAACACACAGCAGCCGTCGGTCAGTCGGTCTGAGTGCGCACGTGTGCGTGCGCGTGTGTGTGCGTGCGTGTATACCTGGATCAATCTGTGCGAGGGCTGCTGTGGCGTGAAGGATCAGCAGCAGCAGGAGGAGGTGCATGATGCTCCACACACGCTACATCTCTATCAGCACACACAAGGCTGCGGTCACTTCATTAGGAACACCTCTTCTTCACTGGGTCTGTACCCACTTTGTCTTTTGATGAGTGCATAAGTGCACACTTTTGCACTCAGCCTTCCTCCTTTGGGTGCATAAGTGTACACACTGTTTACATCAACGCCATCACGTGATCAACACAGATTAGCATGTCGGTCAGTGGGGCGAGGAATGAATTAGCATACCGCTGCCTGGCGTCTAGTACCCGGGGAGCGTCGCCTACGGGGAGCTTTGCGTCGGCATGTCCGGAATGAGAGGAGGGCCTTAGACAAGGGTTTTAGACAAGTCGGAGCACATAAAACATCTTTGTTTGGGTGCTCAGCTGCGTTGTCTAGCTTGAGGATACAACACCTTATGTTAGCTTGCTCAAAAGTTAGCTTTAGCTTCCGCTCCCACACGATGCTAACATCAATACACTTCAAATGTTTGGTTATGTATCCCAGAATGCACCGGGACGAGGCTGATTTTGACTAAAACCACAAAAAAAACACATCGCACAACACATCCTGTTGTGGTGAGTCACGTGACATTTAAACAACAACGTTAGCTTACATGCTAGGGACAAGCTGCCTCATGTTGTGTTAGCACTAGCACGCTAGCTCACGTTTACGGTGTACCCGCACACGTTAGCGTAGCTTCTTTAGCTTCCGAGCGTGTGTTTGTATGGCTAAAATGACGTCACGGTGACGAGTTAGCAACAACACCGCTGACATCAGGCCGGGCCGTGCTCGTGCACGCTTAAATTCCATGAGCGCGCGCGTACGCCAGCAAACTTTTCACGCTCAGCTCCGTCAAAAAACGTGACGTCACACTCCTCGCCGGCTCCCTCACTTCGAGTTCTTACGTCATCACTTTTCGCCTTTTATCGAGCGTCTTTTCTTACCTGTCCTGGCGCTCCTCGGCGGCAGCGACCTCCCGTGCGCGGCCCCCAAGCTCGAGTGCGCGCCCACCGCGGCCGCTCGCGTGCGTGTCGTCGTGGTAGTGGAAGGGGGGGGCACGCGCGCGTGGACGTGGCGGCTTCTGCGGGGAGTTTGACGAAGGAGTTTGTCAACGCGGAAAAGTTTTGTTGTTCGCTCTTGACTAAAAAAGTGTCATGGAGGACAAACCGCTGCTTCGCTAGCAAGACAAGAGGAAAAAAACATCACTACGTCACTTCCTTTTTCTGAGGCGGCGCCAAGAGAAGAAACCGGAAGTTGTTTTGTGTCTTCACTCGAAAACGACGCTGCTGTGACGTCAGCTGACCGCTCTCCCACCGAGAGGGCTGTGAATTGTACTTTGAAAACAAACCTTTGTACAGCTGAACATTTTAATAAAGTTTTACTTCATTTGAAAGACGCCTTTTATGACTTTTGACTGGTCACTGTGCGTGTTTGACGCTAGGTGGCAGCAGAGTGTCACGTTGAGGCCGTATTGTGAAGTCATCATTGCTTTGGGCACATTTTGCACACTTTATGTATTCATTTTTGGAAGATTAGCTTGAGGAAAGAGTTATAATATTATTATAAATAAAGAGTGAAGTTGATATGAATAAGATGTGAAGCTAAGATGCACTTTTGTCCTGTTAGCATACTGTATTTGCATATAGTATGAATGTCCCCCGGGAGTGAAGAGTCATGTGTGTTGTGGTGTAATGTCTAGTACAGTCTAATGATTTAATGATTGGTGTGAGTTGCCTGTCAGACAAAAGGAGGGGCCCGGTGCTGACAGGCGAGGACATGTTTGTTTTGGATCATCAATGGGGTATTCGCAGCACATTGGTATCACCAAGGTGATAAATCAACATTTTATTTTTCTTGTCTTATCCGGCGACAGCTTGACACGCTGCTGAGTCATGTTTAGACGCTTCGCCGAGCGCTCCTTTTCAGGGCAAAACGCTTCCTGTTTGCGCTCGGCCGAGAGTTTTCATTCTTTCAAAACGCTTCCCTCCGGGGCCACACAGGCTTTCATCACCTTTGTAATGAGAAGAAAAAGAAGGAGAGGAATTCCAGGGTGCTTTGTGGACCAGGGAGCGCCCAGGGTGTGTTTGAGTCCTTCACCTGCCTAACTGCTGTTGAGCAACACTGCCAACCAACATACCTGGTGGGTTCGGCCCCAGCTTGTGCAAAGGACGTCTTTGCTACCCGTTAAGGTCATGTCACATTGTGTCAGACGTGTCCGAGCGGCGTTCCACACCGGGAATGCTTCACATTCCTCACGGGATCTTCTCACAGAATTCCTCACCAGTCAAACATCACAAGCATGCTGGACGCATGCAAATACGCTGACACACACTCTCATCACGAATGCTGTTGTTCTGTTAGCTTCCTTGCACATGTCAAGGCTGTTGCTGGAACGTTAGCATGTTCTTCCAGGCTACTTCATCACGTTCCTCGGAAGCTGGTTGAGAGACTCAAGGTCCCAAGGCCTCCTGCCGGTTAAAGGTGCCTTGAACACTCCCAACAGATGGTCACCGTATCTGGACGGGATCGTCCAGCCACCCTATAGGTGCCACCCGAGGTACTTAAACTCCTCCACCAGGGGCTGGATCTCATCCCCAACCCGGAAACGGCACTCCACCCTTTTTCCGGGAAAGAAAAATGGACTCCCACTTGGAGGTCCTCTGCAGAATTCAAAGACCCAATCCTGCAGTCACCAAACCAGACGCCCTAAACACTTAGGCTCGACCTACTGAACTCCGTCCGTCCCTGGAGGAGTCCAACCCTCGCAGGAAACGAGTTGGAATTACGGCTGGAAATGCGGACCAACCTCTACTGGTCATTCAGGGTCCGAACCACCTGATTTAGGTGGTCTGGTACCTCATACCGCTAGAGTACACCTGACAGGATTCCTTGAGAAACACTGTTGGTCTAAGTGTACAAAACACATGTAGACTGGCAACATGTACCAGGCTCCAAGACCTGGATTAGGTGGTCGGGTACCCCATATTCTTGGAGTACCCCACACAGGATTCCTCGAGGAACACATTCAAATGCCTTCTCCAAGTCCGCAAAATGAATGTAGACTAGCAACCAGTCGTTCAGGTAGTGGACCAAATGAATTGGGGGTTTGGTAACCCCCCCTCTTGGAGTACCCGCACAGGATTCCTAGAAGACCACAACTCAAGGCCTTCTCCAAGTCCGCAAAACACATGTAGACCTGCAATGCAAGTTCTAACACCAGTCATGCAGGTAGTGGACCACCTGATTTGGGGGTCTGGTAACCCATACTCCTGGAGTACCCGCCACAGGATTCCTAGAAGAACTGAAGGCCTTCTCCAAGTCCGCAAAACGCATGTAGACTAGCAATGCAAGTTCTAACACCAGTCATGCAGGTAGTGGACCACCACAATTGGGGGTCTGGTAACCCCCCCTCTTGGAGTACCCGCCACAGGATTCCTAGAAGAACACAACTGAAGGCCTTCTCCAAGTCCGCAAAACACATGTAGACTGCTTGGGAAAAACCCTGAAGGACCCTGCCAAGATTGTTGAGCCGGTCTACAGGTCTAGGACCAGGACCAAAACCACACTCTACTCCTGAATTTAAAATCCAACTATCTGACCCTCCAGCCCAGAACCTTCAAACAGCCTTAAGGCTGAGGAGTTGGAGTCATGTGGACCAAGACACATCCACGGCATCCACCTGGTGGCCTCACGTGGCCCCGCCACTGACCAGATGGGTTGGTTATGTAACAGTAACGTAGTAAAAGTACAGTCTGGTTGTTGTTGATGAGGGTTATGTAACAGACGCGGGTTTCCTGTTTCCTCATGGCGGCCATGAAGTCCATGCTTTCATTTTCAATCCAGGCTGTTAAAAATTCCAAACAGGTTTGTGGTCCCTGGAATGGGACACCGTTAGGCCTCGGTTCTCGGTGCTGCCGTTCCTCTTCCAGTCTAACGCAGCCTCGGAAACTCCTACTCCTCCTTTCCTACTTCCTTTCCTCCTCTGCTCGTCATTTCAGCCCCGTCTTTCCCGGCTGGAAGCGGCCTGCCGCCCACGCAGCCGACCGTGACTCACGGCCCAGGAATGAGGAATGGGAGGAGCAAGAGGAAAGGGGGAAAGCTGGGGGGATGGGGGGGGGGGGGGGGGTCAAACAGAGTTCCGTGTCATCCTTCCTTGTCCTTTGTTTCACGTCCTTTGTGCAGTGCATGCTTGTCATGTGACCTTTTCATTGGACCTACTATGGTCTCATAGGTCCTACTACGGTCTCATAGGTCCTACTAAGGTCTCATAGGTCCTACTAAGGTCTCATAGGTCCTACTACGGTCTCATAGGTCCTACTAAGGTCTCATAGGTCCTACTATGGTCTCATAGGTCCTACTATGGTCTCATAGGTCCTACTATGGTCTCATAGGTCCTACTATGGTCTCATAGGCCCTACTATGGTCTCATAGGCCCTACTATGGTCTCATAGGTCCTACTATGGTCTCATAGGTCCTACTATGGTCTCATAGGTCCTACTACGGTCTCATAGGTCCTACTATGGTGTCATAGGTCCTACTACGGTCTCATAGGTCCTACTATGGTCTCATAGGTCCTACTATGGTCTCATAGGCCCTACTATGGTCTCATAGGTCCTACTATGGTCTCATAGGTCCTACTATGGTCTCATAGGTCCTACTACGGTCTCATAGGTCCTACTATGGTGTCATAGGTCCTAGTCTAGTTGTACTTGTGACCTTGAGACATGACCTCATACAGGAAGTTACATGAGTGGCATGAAGGAATGATTCATGTACAAACATTCCTGCTATTACTCACATTTTAGGAAACACTACACTAATATACACCAATACACTAATATACTACTATAAACCAATACACTAATATACTACTATAAACCAATACACTAATATACTACTATAAACCAATACACTAATATACTACTATAAACCAATACACTAATATACACCAATACACTAATATACTACTATAAACCAATATACTAATATACACCAATACACTAATATACACCAATATACTAATATACTACTATACGGGAGTGTAAGCACTAGTAAAAAGACAGCAGACATGTTCTTGTTTTGACATTTTTTAATAGAAATAAATAGCAAATAACATTCAATAAATAAGACAGAACATTTGGCCTCTCCACCAGTGGGTTTACTGGTCAATAAATGACCTCCACCAGTGGGTTTACTGGTCAATAAATGACCTCCACCAGTGGGTTTACTGGTCAATAAATGACCTCCACCAGTGGGTTTACTGGTCAATAAATGACCTCCACCAGTGGGTTTAGTGATCAATAAATGACCTCCACCAGTGGGTTTAGTGATCAATAAATGACCTCCACCAGTGGGTTTAGTGATCAATAAATAACCAATTCAAGTTTCTTCAAGGTTTTTCTTCAAGGTTCTTTCAGTTCTTTTCCACTTGAAGGCTCCAGGGCCTCAGCGGGTCGCCTGCAGACACCAGGCCGGCTCACGGGGCTCCTTCCGCGGCTTCCAGAGTCCTCTCAGCTCCTTCGGTCGGAACACGTCCGGACTTTTATTTGTCGGCGCCCAGTCTGTGGTAGACCAGCAGGGCCACCACGTAGCTGTTCCCGGCGCCCTGCTGGCCGCCCGCGGTCCCGGGTTCCATCGGTGCGTCCGCCTCGCAGGAGCTCGCAGCCGTGGGCACGGCCAGGCCGGCGGAGACCGCCCGGGAGTCGTCCTCCGCCGCTCCGCGGGCGCCGCCCGGCGGCGTGTCCACGCAGGGCTCCTCGGTGTAGATCTGCCACAGAACCACCAGAATCAGAAGCAGCAGCCACCGCTTGGCGGGGCTCTTCTCCGGGGGCGGGAGGTGCATGCGGACCTTGGCGGGGTACATGACCCGGGTGCAGCGCTTCCTGGGCCGGATAGGCACGAAGGAGGGCACGGCGGTGGCTTGGGTGGGAATCTGCTCGAAGGTGAAGATTTCGGGCTCCGTGCTGCGGTTCGACAGCCGAGACGAGACGAAGCTTTCCCGCCTCCGGAGCGTCATGGTGGAACTTGGATGACAATACATTTTAGCTCTTTGTCTCTCTTTGTCTCTCTTCTTCTTCTTCTTCTTCTCTCTTTCTCTCGCTCTAAAGTGTGACCGAAACTTGCCGAGTTGACCTTTATACCTCTACTGGAATGTGGACACGCCCCCTGGACCCCGGACCACGCCCCCCGGGCAGCACCTTCTGACTCAACGAAAAAAACAACCACAACTTTTTATTTTACAACCACCTTCTCAAAATGCCCCCCCCCATGACATGAGAGGATGTTGATGATGATGACATCATCCTGCTCACGTGCTCCTCTTACGTTTCTACAACTTTTCCACAGACACAGAGGTCGAAAAAGGTCATTAGAAGCTTTAATATATCTTTACAAATATATTTTAAAAAATTACTGTTACATAGACATACATATATACACACAAATATACAAAATACAAATACTGTAACAAATTAATAGGAATACTATAATTAACAAAATATATGGTTTTCAAAATAATACTAAAAAGGCTTTAACAGGCACGTGAACCAATATGGCGACCCAAATCTGGCCCTCGGACCTAGACTTTGTCACCTGTGAACTAAATCAAGTTTTTTTTTTTTTGCTTCATATAAATATATATTTTTAGAAATACTACAGTTAAAAATATTACTGTATATTTACAAACAATTTTATTTAAAATGCAAATTTTACATTTCAAATAAATGCTTAGCATAAATATACATGCACACAAATATATCAAATACAAATAAATAAATACAAATATTATAATTAAAAAACATATGGTTGCCAAAATAATACTAAAAAAGCTTTAACAGGCACATGAACCAATATGGCGACCCAAATCTGGCCCCCGGACCTAGACTTTGTCACCTGTGAACTAAATCATCCTAAAACTTGCTTCATATAAATATATTTTTGTAAATACTACAATTAAAAATATGACTGTATATTCGCAAACAATTTTATTTACAAATCCAAATTTAGAATGTCAAATAAATGCTTAAATATAATAATAAATATATTTTTAAAAGTCATGTAATAAATAGAAGTGAAAAAGGGAGGAGCCTCCCAGGGTGTTTACCCAAAACAGTCCAGCGTGGAGGCGCACCATGGAGGCGCACCATGGAGGTGCCGGCGGGGGAGGGAAAGAGAGGCAAGCGTCATCTTGTGTCACAGGCGGCGTGGTGGAAGCGGGCGTCATGCGGGTCACTGCCCGTCAAAAGGCTCCGCTGATGTGCGGCGCTGGCCCGTTGCCATGGGAACGGGCCTACGTGCGGAACCAGGCGAGGCCTTTCCAGAACAGTTCTGGGGGGGGGGGTATAAATGTGCGGTGATATGACCTGTTCGGGTTGGATGGAAGAACTGAAAGGAGCCATCTTGTGGTCGGGGAAGAATACGAATGAAAATAAACCATCTTTACTCTGCGACTATCCCATTGGAGGACATCACTAGATGGATGTTAGCTAGCGCTAGCACGTTGCCATCTCTTAGCCGTAGCAACACAAAGAAAAATAAATACAGTTGGAGTCGCCACAAGCAATCCTTGTTTAACCCTAGCGCCGCCTTTTAGACACCTTAAGTTATTGATTGTTGTAAAAAGGCGCTACAAACCTCATTAGTGGACATACCGTAAACGCTAGCTAGCGAGCTACTAGCATATAAATCAAACTTGATGTCTGGAAATGCTAAATGAATGTTTTGGACAATTAAATCAACAACTTTATCCAGTTGTAAGTGGCAGTTACCAACATTTTAGATGCATACCGCCACCTACTGTACCGGAGTGTATCTGCAGGGCGTGTACTTGGCTTCCAGACTCACTACCCCCGTTCCTGTATGTATGTATACGTTGAATTTGCGTGTGTACCTAATAAAGTGATGACATGACAATAAAAAATATTTATTTGCTGAGACGAATATTTGCATATTTACACATGGAGTACATCAAGGATGTAGGAAGCGCCCCTCTTGCCCCGCCCACTTCAGGTGTGGTCAGTTGAGACGGTCTCTGAAGCCGCGCCCACCGCTTGGACCTTCCAAAGCTCCTCCCCCTTGCCGTGGTGCTCTGCGGCCTCGTCGCCCCCCTGGCACCAGGCGGACGCCTCGTCGTCTTCGCCACACACATAAACACACACATAAACACACACATAAACACACACACACGCGTGTGTTATTGTTGGCCACCAGCGCTAACACGCCAGCGTGCGCTCACCTGTGCACGTGTCCTCCGTGTAGATCTGCAGCAGGAGCAGCGCGCTGAGGAGGAGGAGCCAACGCGTCGCCGGGTCAGGGGCCTGCCTCGGGGGGGCCCTCCTGCACCGGTAGGGGGGGTACAAGACCCGACAGCGACGGCGGGCCCGAGGAGGAGGAGCAGGATGATGAGGAGGATGAGGAGGAAGCACTCTGCAGGAGCAGCAGGAGGTCATGATGTTCTCCTTCACCTCCTCCTTCACTCACCTTGTTAAATATCAAGGCGGTGGGTGTGGCCTGCTCGCCCCTGGACATATAGGCCCCGCCCACCCCGTCCATCATTCCTGTTTTTGGGATAGCAGCACCTCCGCTTCATCCCACCTTTCCTTGACTCCTCTCCTCACACACTTGCTGGGTGTTGGTGTCAGTAAGTTCTATTTTTAGACTCAAACCACAAAGATGTCAGCCTTGATGTCTCACTCTGATGCCAGTTTCCGTGCAAAGAGGGCATTAGCGATGGGGTGGGCGGGTTAAGTGTCAGGATTAAGTAAAGGACACAGGCAGGAAGTAAGTAGTCGGGGGGGGGGTAACACACTGCCCTTGGATGAGGAACAAAGACGGCGGGGGGGAGGAAGGAACGCCATCTCGCTCCGAGCATCAACACTCACAAAAACACGCGTGACTGCTTCTGTGCACCCGAGGATCAAAGCACTTACCCGGCTTTGGCACCGTTCACCTCCTTTGACCCCGAGCACCATCAGAGGGCGGGGCCATCTAGCTCCATAACCCTGCCAGGGGCGGGAAAGACGTTAGGAGTATTCCTAATATTTAATATCTTTATATTTGATATAATCCACCCTGAAAACATACATGTTAACTTGTTGGTGTAACGGCGTCCTCTGGTGGACGTTTGAGGTACTCACCAGGCAATTCATTGATTAAAAAAAAGGAACTATGTAGGAAAATTCTACGATTAATCTTAACCTTAAAATTTGCAATAATTTGACATCCCTAAATAAAAATGTGAAATATTTTTATTCTATTTTATACAGTAATGTCAACTTAAACATGGCATAAATGGTGCATCTGTTGGTGAAACGGCGCCCTCTGGTGGACGTTTGATGTACTCCCCAGGCAATGAATTGACTTAAAAAAAAGAACTGACATATACAGAAAATAGACTCAAAGTGAAGTGGTGATTAAATCTATGTAGGAAAATTCTACCATTAATCCTAATTAATCTTAAAATTTGCAATAATTTCACATCCCTAAATAAAAATGTTAAAATATTTTTATTCTATTTTATACAGTAATGTCAACTTAAACATGGCATAAATGGTGCATCTGTTGGTGAAACAGCGCCCTCTGGTAGACGTTCGAGGTACTCACCAGGCAATGAATTGATTAAAAAAAAAAAGGAACTGACATATACAGAAAATAGACTAAAAGTGAAAAGTGGTGATTAAATCTATGTAGGAAAATTCTACGATTAATCTTAAAATTTGCAATCATTTGACAGCCCTAAATACAAATATTTTTATTCTATTTTATACAGTAATGGCAATTTAAACATGGCATAAAATGTTGCATTTGTTGGTGAAACGGCGGCCTCTGGTGGACGTTTGAGGCGTTGCCAAAGGCAAAGAAGCAAAGAGAATGAAAAAGGCCCATTTATTAAGTTGAAAAGTTTAAATATTTAAATACATTTTCTATGGAACAGTAAAAGCGTAAAAAAATGACATAAATACTTTTAACATCTGTATGGAATTCTCCGAAACAACTGAAGTGTCCGTGAAGGCGTCGTCGTCACCTTTAACCTTTCTGGCGACAGCGGGCGGGGCTAGAGCGCGTCGACGCTGTAGGTGAGGAAGAAGACCACGATGCCCGTCAGCACCACGGTCATCATCAGAACCAACGTCAGCAGGAGGGCGCGGCACAGAGGCCGGCCGGTCAGCCTGAACAGAGCCCCGCCCACACCGCCGCCGCCAGTCTCGCCGCCACCGCCGCTCCTGATGGGCGGGCTGGGCAGGCCCACGTGCAGGGAGTGTCTGACCGCCAGCGACCTCTGACCCCAGGGCGGCGGAGCTTCAGACAACCTTGAGTGCAAAGACACACAAGCGATGTTGTGACATACTTCCTGTTGAGGTCACATGACACCACCGCTCACCTTTTGACCTGCAGCTTGCCCTTGCTGCGCTGGAAGCGGACGCTGTAAACACGCTGCATGGCGGCCGGCAGCGACGCCAACACGCCAGAGTCGGTGGCCAGCTTGGGCAGGCCGAGGGCGGGCAGCGGCGTGAGGCGGCGGCACAGCGGGCACTGGATGGCGGCGGGCTGCGCCGACTTGACGTTGATGCGGGCCAGACACTCCAGACAGAAGGTGTGTCTGCACGCCAGCACCTTGGGACAGCGGAAGACGTTGTTGAACTGGCTGTAGCACACCGAGCATTCCAAGTCCGCCCCCTCCTCGCCGCACGCGCACGGGAGCGGCGACGGCCGCAGGTCCGGAGAAGGCACGGGCACGCCGGCCTGCGAGGTCAGGGTTAAGTCAGAGCGGTCGGAGCAGGGGGGAGGCTGACAGCGGGCGGGGGTTCGGGGGTCAACACGGGGCTCAGGGCCCGAATATGGTGGCGAGTCACCATCGGTGGAGTCTGAGAGCGAAGGATTCATGGTTGGCTCAGACGGGAAAGATGACGAAGAGGGCGGAGTCAGTACCCAGTGGTGAGACGTTCACTTGTCACATCAGTGTGGGACATTTGACAGCCAGCCTGGAAGAGCAAACATCCGCTTAGCAACCACAACTTGAATTTAAGGCTTTTAAATGTCAAAGAGGGATTAAATACGCCTTGACGTTCAAGTGTTTATACAAATTAAGTAAATACTACAAAAATGTTATTAATTGTCCCAACTTTTGGCACTCATTAACTTCATTACAATGAAAAGATACCTTTCGATGGAAATAACCGACGCCGAACGGAGCCCAAGACTGTTGACAGGACCACCGTCACACAGCCGGTCTTTGTACGGTGCAAGGTCGGCACGGACGGGAATCCCAGTTCAAATCCTGCGGTTCACGGACCGAGTCTGGCGCTCCCCGATGCCGGACGCCTCCGTTTGGCGGCGTGTGGTCATTTAAATGTGCCAAAGGAAGCGAGGCGACACACTTCAGCTGTTTCCTGAATGGTGTGGCGCAGCTGGGCGAAGTCAAGCTGATTAGAACCGGACTTGGTTAGCTAGCTAGCTAGGAACTTAGTTGCTGTTTAGCTAACTAACTAGCTAAGCAGCAACTAAGTTCTAGCTAGCTAACTCGTCACTGTAGCAACACTGCCGCTTTTTGGGTGTTTCACTTTGAAACATTCACCTCATAAACTCTCCCGCTGGTCAAATAATAATAGTTAGCGGGGGAAATAATTGTAGAAATCATTTATTGTCCTCCTAGTTGTAAATGTAGCATGTAGCAAAACAAAGTGTCAAATAAAGAATCGTGCTCTGTTAATCTGTTAACTCAGTATTATTGATTGGTGAAAAATGGGGTCACTTCCGGTTTAGGTGGGTGGGACTTCCTGTTTAGGTCATGCCCAACCCTGGTTAGGAATGAGGGCTTCCCTGCACACTTAACACACACACACACACACTGGCACACTACACACTTACAAACCTGCACACTTATACACTTACATACTAACACACCTACGCACTTACACACACCTACACACCTGCACACACACACACCTGCACACTTACACACTCACGCACTTGCACACACCTACACTTACACACCTACACACTTACACATACAACTCACACACTTACACGCCTACAAAAACACTCGCACACTCACACTTAGGCACTCGCACACATGCACACTCACACTTATGCACCTGCACACTCACACTTATGCACACTTATACACTTACACACTAACACACACACCTCACACACTCACACTTATGCACCTGCACACTTACACACCTACACACACATACACTTAGACACGTGCTAAGGAACGGAAGCCCCTTGGGTCCAAAAGTGAGAGGTTCCAAAGAGTAAAATATTAAATATGATGCCCCTGTCAGCCAGCAGGGGGCAGCACAGACCCACTACGGTATAGAACATGTGGAATAAATATGATGCCCCTGTCAGCCAGCAGGGGGCAGTACAGACCCACTATGGTATAGAACATGTGGAATAAATATGATGCCCCTGTCAGCCAGCAGGGGGCAGCACAGACCCACTATGGTATAGAACATGTGGAATAAATATGATGCCCCTGTCAGCCAGCAGGGGGCAGCACAGACCCACTATGGTATAGAACATGTGGAATAAATATGATGCCCCTGTCAGCCAGCAGGGGGCAGCACAGACCCACTACGGTATAGAACATGCGGAAGCGTACACTATTTATTCCAACGGTACGTTTGGGTGTACACCAACAGGAAGAGATGACATCATCCATGACTGCCGAAGCCGAAGAGACCGCCACGGTCCTAGAAGCACTTGCGGTGGACGATGCCGGGGCCGCTCTCGTCGTACTCCTGCTTGCTGATCCACATCTGCTGGAAGGTGGACAGCGAGGCCAGGATGGAGCCGCCGATCCACACCGAGTACTTCCTCTCCGGCGGGGCAATGATCTGGAGACAGACGGAGGACGTGGCGTCACGGTACAGCTGCTGCCTAAACACGCCTTCCTGGCTACTTACCTTGATCTTCATGGTGGGCGGGGCCAGGGCGGAGATCTCCTTCTGCATCCTGTCTGCGATGCCGGGGAACATGGTGGTGCCGCCCGACAGCACGGTGTTGGCGTACAGGTCCTTGCGGATGTCCACGTCGCACTTCATGATGCTGTTGTAGGTGGTCTCGTGCACGCCGGCGGACTCCATGCCTGCACGCGGGGGTAGAGGGGGGTAGGGGGGAGAGGAAGCGCGCGTCAGAGACAGGAAGCGGCGTGAATGAAAAGAACCCAACGCAGACCGATGAAGGACGGCTGGAAGAGCGTCTCGGGGCAGCGGAACCTCTCGTTCCCGATGGTGATGACCTGTCCATCAGGAAGCTCGTAGCTCTTCTCCAGCGAGGAGGACGAGGCCGCCGTCTGCATCTCCATTTCGAAGTCCAGCGCCAGGTAGCACAGCTTCTCCTTGATGTCTCGCACGATCTCGCGCTCGGCTGTTGGCAGACGTTTGTGAGGTGTCCTTAAAAGGGTGGCGGCGAGTGTGGGCGGGGGGCGCTACCTGTGGTGGTGAAGCTGTAGCCTCGCTCCGTCAGGATCTTCATCAGGTAGTCCGTCAGGTCCCTGCCCGCCAGGTCCAGACGCAGGATGGCGTGGGGGAGAGCGTAGCCCTCGTAGATGGGCACCGTGTGGCTCACGCCATCGCCGGAGTCCATCACGATACCTGCCGGTATTAGCATCAGCGTTAGCGTTAGCACGCCAACCACCGCTTCCGGCCCAGGGGGCGGCTCACCTGTGGTACGACCGGACGCGTACAGCGACAGCACGGCCTGGATGGCCACGTACATGGCGGGCGTGTTGAAGGTCTCGAACATGATCTGCAACGCCGCCAAGGTCAGCCAGGTCACGTGACGGGACAGCATTTTGGGCGGGGCTGAGACACTCACCTGCGTCATCTTCTCCCGGTTGGCCTTGGGGTTGAGCGGCGCCTCCGTGAGCAGGACGGGATGTTCCTCGGGGGCGACGCGGAGCTCATTGTAGAACGTGTGATGCCAGATCTGCACGGGCGGCACAGTCAGTTAGCCACGCCCCTAAACACCACGCCAGCCAACAGCGTTCGAGCCCAGCGCATCACCTTCTCCATGTCGTCCCAGTTGCTGACGATGCCGTGCTCGATGGGGTACTTGAGGGTCAGGATGCCCCTCTTGCTCTGGGCCTCGTCGCCCACGTAGGAGTCCTTCTGGCCCATGCCCACCATCACGCCCTGCCGCACGCACAAACGCACCGCGCTCTCACGCGCGCTTCACTGACCCCGCCCGCCAGCCCGCCTACCTGGTGCCTGGGCCGGCCCACGATGGAGGGGAAGACCGCGCGGGGTGCGTCGTCTCCGGCGAAACCGGCCTTGCACATGCCGGAGCCGTTGTCTACCACCAGGGCGGCGACGTCGTCGTCCATCTCTGAAAGGTCACAGTTCAACTTAGTGTGAGCGATCTGCAAGCCCCGCCCACCGCCTACCATTTGATTGGTCTTCACTTGTTGTCATCATTGGGGGAAAAACACCTCGTTTTGATGACATGCTTTTATTTTGAAAGCCCAACTTTACCGGATATTAGAAGACGGCACAAGCGACAGGGCTGAGGAGTCACATTTTTCCCGATCCCAGCCGGAAAAAGCCGAAGAGACGAGCGCCGCTGTCAAGACGGCAAGTCGCCGGCATGTTTCAAACTCATCTTTAAGACACTTTTAGCCTTTTATGTGGCCGTGAAAAACATGACGTCGGGACTCCGTCGACACCGAATGAAGCCGTTCTTCTTATTGTCGTCTTTGAAGCTTTTAACGCCCCCAAATGCTTCAAAAGAGAATATTACTTTTAAAGGATACGTTAGCTTACATGCTAGCTGTTTTAAAGTCCGTTTAAAGAGCACGAAGAGACATACCTGGTGGATATATGTGGTGTTTGGTGGGGGGGTCGCTCTTGAATGCAAGCTTCCTGTGACTCTTTGATGTCTTTAATGTTCATGCTATAAAACCATATCGAAGCCAGGTCTCCTAGCTGTATGCTAACCACCCTTAATATGGATGTCAGTTTTTCATCATGCATGCCGAGTGGCCAATAGGAAACGATGATCAAATAAGGGAGGGCTTACCTGTGTGTGATGCGTTCAGGAGCGGCTGGGTCCGGCTGTGTGGGAACGCAGCAGCGGCACTTTGCTTTTATTTGGCGGGAGGGGGGGGCAACTGTTGTCCATAAAAGGTAACGTGGTCCGTGATTGGTGCAGGTGTTCAACACCTGTCGGCCACGCCCAGCTCAGCCTCTTATGATGAGTGTCTGCACTCAACATGTCAGCCCATGTATTTTATGGCGTATGCAAATGAGGGACATGGGGTTCACATCTGACAGGGTAAGAAAAAGATTGCAGTGGGGGTGGGGGGGTCGTTGCAGCAAGTGACTAAACAGGTCAACACAGGGGGCGGGGCTTAAACGTAGCCCCAGGACCTGCTAGCTAACAGGTTCTTCCAGATGTTCCTGCTGTTGAAACACCATCATCATCATCATCAAGTAGACGAGCATGCTCTATAGCATAGCTCTCTTCCAATCTTAAAAGAGTCATTAAACATGCTGTATTGAACAAAAGAGTCATTAAACATGCTGTATTGAACTAAAGAGTCATTAACCATGTTGTATTGAACAAAAGAGTCACTAAACATGCTGTATTGAACTAAAGAGTCATTAACCATGTTGTAGTGAACTAAAGAGTCATTAACTATGTTGTATTGAACAAAAGAGTCAGTAAAAATTCAATTGAAGAAAAGAATCATTAAACATGTTGTATTGAACAAAAGTCATTAAACACGTTGTATTGAACTAAAGAGTCCTTAAACGTGTTGTATTGAAGAAAAGAGTCGTTAAACATTTGTATTGAGGAAAAGTGTCATTAAACATGTCGTATTGAACAAAAGAGTCATTAAATATGTCGTATTGAACAACAAAGTCAGTAAAATGTAATTGAAGAAAAGAGTCATTAAACTTGTCGTATTGAACAAAAGAGTCATTAAACACGTTGTATTGAACAAAAGAGTCATTAATCATGTTGTCTCGAACTAAAGAGTCAGTAAAATGTCATTGAAGAAAAGAGTGACTGAATCATGTTGAAGAGTCGTCTGTTTTGAAGAAGAGTCATGAAACATGTTGGTGTTGAACAAAGGAGTCATGACACTGTGAAGCCGCGTTGTCTTCATCTGTCAATCAACAGAGATGTAGTGAAGGGTCCTGGGGGGAGGGGGGGCGGGATCAGGGGGCTTGAGGCCATCAAAGATGATGAGGTTTAGGCAACATTGCCCACATTCTCCAGCTGGTTGAGACGTGTACAAAGAAGAGTCTGATGAGATGATGAGAGGCCTCGGAAAGCCTGTTTGTTAGCATAGCGCTGTGACAGACGGTGCGTTCAGGGAGCCTCCGTCAAAGTGAGCGTGAGATTCTGTTATAGAATGATGAAACGTGGAGGAGGCGGGAGAGTCGGGTAAGGTTTTATTTGACAATAGAAAGGAAAAGGAATACGGGAAAGGAATATTCCCAACAGGAAGTGAAGCGTTTGAAAAGTTCACACGCTCTTCTCGTCTTTGCTTTCACCTGCAGGAGAAGGTCAAAGTTCAAAGCACCCATTGGGAAGTGTGTGTGTGTGTGTGTGTGTGTGCGTGTGTGTGCATACAGTCAGCTTTGGCTGGCGCCGGGGGCGGGGGTGGGGGCGGGGGCGGGGCCGGTAGGACACAGGTGTAAGACACCTCCAGGTAGCGGGTGGTCTCCTTGCAGTCGTACTCTCCGAACACCACCTCGGTGACGGGAACCTCACAAGTCCGCCGGTTCCCGCAACTGCACACACACACACACACACACACACGTCAGCAGAAGCGTTGCCTGTCTGGCGGGGTCGCCCCTCGGTGGTCCGCCCTTACAGGTCCTCCACCACCATCTCGGCCCACGGGAAGGAGCAGTAGTTGTCGGGTCCGTCGTCCGGGTGACGCTTGCCCTCGCCGCAGCGCGTGCCCACGCCCACCTTGTACAGGATGTGATTCAGCTTCATCTTGGCGCCCACCTCTGGGACACACACACACACACACACACACACATGTGAAAGGTCATGCCACACTGTGTGTGTGTGTGTGTGTGCTATCTCACCACATGACATCACCGCCGTGTCGTTGTAACAAGCGTAGACGACCACACCCTCTGTGCGCACAGTTAGCACGTTAGCATACAAAGATGCTAATACCCCCCCCCCAACTTACCCGACATGTGAGAAACGAAGCAAAGTGTTGCCGCGACTGAAAAACAGAAAAAAACGTGCCTTCTTATGCGGCAGATATGCTAGCTTGACAATATTTACACAATTATGATTGTGTAAAAATAAGCACACGTACATTTCCAAATGTTCCAAAAGTCTTCCTCACCTGCAAAGGCGAGCATCCTGAGAAGGTTCATGACAGCGAGATGTCCTCCACGTCCCACACGAGCGCCACTGAGGAGGGGGTCTCGGCCGTGCCGCTATTTAAACGTCCGCCTCCGTGCCGAGACAAGCACGCGCCTGTCCCGCCGCCGCCACCTCCGCCGCAGGCAAGGTGGGCCTCCTCGGCCAGGTGGGACCCACCTGTCAAAATCTGAGAGACGACTCCATAAATCCGCACGCTTCATTTCTGTCCCAGATGCTCCTCAGCAGCATCACAGCTCTTCACCCCCAAAGAATCCTGGCACAAGGCATGCATAAACTGTTAGCATGCACAAAACGTTAGCATACACAAAGTGTTAGCATGCATAAACTGCTAGCATGCACAAAAAGTTAGCATACACATAGTGTTAGCATGCACAAAATGTTAGCATGCACAAACTGTTAGCATAGCATGCACAAAAAGTTAGCATACACAAAGTGTTAGCATGCACAAACTGTTAGCATGAACAAAAAGTTAGCATGCACAAAGTGTTAGCATGCAAAAATGTTAGCATACACAAAATGTTAGCATACACAAAGTGTTAGCATAGCATGCACAAACTGTTAGCATGCACAAAAATTTAGCATACACAAAGTGTTAGCATGCATAAAAGTTAGCAAACATAAACCGTTAGCATGCACAAGCTATTTGCAGACATAAAGTATTAGCATGCACAAACCATTAGCAGGCGTATATTGTTAGCATGCACCGCTAGTGGCATAAACACTCTACATGTGCCCTGTGATTGGCTGGCCACCGGTCCAGGGTTAGGACGGCTGGGATAGGCGGTCTAGACAGCTTGTAAGGGGGGTCCAGGTGGTCTCATACATACCTGAGTCCACCTGCAGGTCACAGCTTGAAGTGACGGCAAACTGACATGTTTAAAAGGACATATAACAAATCAGCGCGTGCACCGGTATAAAACCACGTGAGCTCGCCGCTAGCGTCTGGCGCGTGCGACGTGTTCAGTCAGCTGAGGTGACACGCGCCAACCCACAATCCACCGCGGCAGCAGGAGCCGCTCGTTAAGCACTCGTGTTTCGCTGAATAGGTTTGTTTTGGGTGGCTCACATCGACAGTGTTTGTCGGCGCGCGGGATGGCTGGTGTGACACGAAAGAAAAACATGCTAGCAATCAGGACACCGTGAGTTTGGCGCGTGTGTGTGTGGCATAGATAGCGTGGGCGCCATGTTTCCCTTATGATTCTTCCTGGTCATGAGTATGATGATCGGTGCGTTCACGGACATTCCGTGAAAGGTACAGCCTTCATTGTTACGCTTTGTGCCTCAAACCGTCTGATCATGCGCCTTTGTTACTTTGTTGAAGCAATTAAATTGACGGAACTAAACACATTAGGCAGGAAGTCACGTGATTTCCACAACCAACCGAAACAGTGGAGATGCATGAAGTACACAAATAAAAACATTGAACAATTCTGAACGATTTAAATGGCCGGAACAGTGAAAAATACCGTTCTGTAGTGACATTTTCCAATTTCCACATCAATTCATTCAGTGCCGGTCTGATCTCGCGATGTTTCCGCGTGACTTACCGCGAGAAGTGGGCAGGCAAACAAAAATGGTGGCTCGCTGTTCATCCATGTGGCTCCCGGTGCCCTGAAGAACCCAGCTTTTCTTTCTTTTTTTCCTCTGGTAGCTTAACAAAAGAAAAACATTGTCACGTAACTTATTAATAAAAGTAGTGAAACCTTTAGCGGCTCGGCGAACAACAACAACAACATGCAGCACGACGACGTGAGTGAGCTAACCTGCTAGCTAGCGAGCCTCGTGCTAACGCTAGCTGTTGCCTTAAAACGAAAACAAGCTAAGCGGACAAGTTATGATTGTTATTATATACATACATATATACATCGTGCTTGTGTTTATGATCCAGTGTCGAGCTAATGTAACTCTGTAACGCTTTTGCAGCTAATTTGGGACATTATCGGCAACAAACAGTTCTGCTCCTACAAAGTCAAGTAAGTACCTAGCATGTGTGATGCTCTAAGTAAGTACCTAGCATGTGTGATGCTCTAAGTAAGTACCTAGCATGTGTGATGCTCTAACTAAGTACCTAGCATGTGTGATGCTCTAACTAAGTACCTAGCATGTGTGATGCTCTAAGTAAGTACCTAGCATGTGTGTTGCTCTAAGTAAGTACCTAGCATGTGTGTTGCTCTAAGTAAGTACCTAGCATGTGTGTTGCTCTAAGTAAGTACCTAGCATGTGTGTTGCTCTAAGTAAGTACCTAGCATGTGTGATGCTCTAAGTAAGTACCTAGCATGTGTGATGCTCTAAGTAAGTACCTAGCATGTGTGTTGCTCTAACTAAGTACCTAGCATGTGTGATGCTCTAACTAAGTACCTAGCATGTGTGATGCTCTAAGTAAGTACCTAGCATGTGTGTTGTGAACGGCTTCAATCTAAGTGCTGGTTTGTCTCCTTCAGGACCAAAACACAGAGTTTCTGTCGCAATGAGTACAACATCACGGGTTTGTGTAACCGCTCGTCGTGTCCGCTGGCTAACAGCCAGTATGCCACCATCAGGGAAGAGAAAGGTATGCCCTTATGATGTGTGACTGCGGAACCCTGTTAGAAACACTGACCGCCTTCCCGTGGATTCCAGGGCAGTGTTTCCTGTACATGAAGGTGATTGAGCGAGCGGCGTTTCCTGCCAAAATGTGGGAGAAGGTGAGCGAGACGCCACAAGGTGGGCTTCAGTCGGAAGTGTGTGTTTAAAGGTACGTATATGTGCGTGCAGGTCAAGCTGAGCAAGAACTACGAGAAGGCTCTGGACCAGATCGACGAGAACCTGATCTACTGGCCTCGCTTCATCCGCCACAAATGCAAACAGCGTTTCACAAAGATCACGCAGTATTTGATACGCATGCGGAAGCTGGTCCTCAAACGACGGTAAGTCCACGTCTCTACGCGACACGCGTGGGGATCTCCTGACCCGCCCGTGCTCGTCTTTCCAGGAGGAAGCTGGTCCCACTCAGCAGGAAGGTGGAGCGGCGGGAGAAGCGTAAAGAGGTGGGAAGCGTTGTCGCGCTCGCATCAAGGTTCTTGCTAAAGCTAAAGCTAAAGCGGCGTCTGCTTTAACAGGAAAAAGCTCTGATCGCCGCCCAGCTGGACAACGCCATCGAGAAGGAGCTGCTGGAGAGACTCAAACAGGGAACGGTACCTAGCTCCGCCCACCGCCGCCCCGCACGCCGCCACACCTTTGTGACGTCCGTTGTTGTCGTTTTTTCAGTACGGCGACATCTACAACTTCCCCATCCACGCCTTCGACAAAGCTCTGGAGAAGCAGGACGAGGAGAGCGAGGCCGAGTCGGAGACGGACCAGGAGGAAGAGGAGGAGGACGATGAGGTGAGGAAAGACGACATGTGCACTTTGACCTCCTGGCAACACCTGCTGATCACGTGACCTCCGCAGGACGTCGGAAAGAGAGAGTTTGTAGCGGAGGAAGACGTGGACGAGAGCGACCTCAGCGACTTTGAGGTAAACGTGGTCACATGACACGCCAGGGGGAAGCCAACCTGACGCCACGTGCTCGCTTTCAGGACATGAACGACCTGAGGACGAGCAGCGATGAGGAGGGGCAAGATGAGATGTCCACCGAAGACGAGGGGGAGGAGATGGAGGAGGAGGAGGACGAGATGGAGGCATCGCGCTCCAAAGGCAAATCTCCCGCCAACGGTTCCGCCGCCAGGAAGAAGCGAGCGTACGTGGAGATCGAGTATGAGCGGGAGACGGAGCCGCCCGCCAAGAGCGCAGCCACGTAGCGCGGGCAGTCGCCATGACATCTGTGACACCACAACAAAAACTCTTCTGCTCGGCGTGATTGGATCCCAAATCACGTAACCTGACAGCTCATCACTTTTCCAATAAAACTCAGTTCTGTAGTTGGCCCCTTTCTTCAGGAATGAACGAACCACCAACTGTGGTCACTAGGTGGCAGTAATGACACAGCATTGAGACTACTTTAGTGCCGGTCCTTTTTGTGACTCACTAAAGTGATACTACTTCATTCAGACAGCACATGTGCAAGAAGTTGTGAATCGTGCTCTTTAATTCACTTGTCCTTCATTTAATCCCACCCTGATATGTTGCCTGATTTCCTTTTTCTATTTTGCTAGCAGTAGCTGGGGTTAAGTGAACGAATTAACTCAGACGAGTACCCGTGAGTCCCGATACAGTGAAACACTTTTGAGTTTTGAACGACTCGGGGTCATGTAAGGTTATATTACCATTCGCACTGCATGAACCAAGATATAATACAATACTGGAGAAAAAACAATTAACTCCGAATTGTAAGTTTTTTGGCTAACGTTTTAAAAGAATACATTCGCGGCTAACTGGTTAGCTCGCTGTTTGTTAGCTAGCCAGCGGCCGTCTCGAGACCCAGAAACGAGGACTAAAGGCGTGTTAATATTAAAAATCGTTTTTACAAAGTCAAACAAGTTGTCTATGTTCTAGCTACCAACATATTACATTTATTAACATTAAACAGCGGAAATTCATCCATCACGGTTGGGTGTGAAACCAATTAATAGATATGGTCAAATAGTGTAGCTATTGAAGTCACGAGACTGGTGCATTCAGGGCCACCCAGAACACAGCACTTCCATCATCACCACGCTAAAGGACGTGGACCAATGAAAAGGTGGCATACGTATTGAGTTTATTTACAAAGACGTCAATGAAGGTTACACGTGTAGAATATAAATAGTCATGTTTGTTACATACAGGAAGATGTGAAGCCTCACAGCGCCCCCTTCAGGCTGTTAAAATGCTGGTTGACACGACAAGACCGTTTTTACGTTAAATGAATAAAAATTGGTTTTGGTGGGGGTGGGGGGGCATGACGCGAACAACACTGACCCCCCTGCAACGAGGGAAGGTTAAGGCGACGACCTCAAAGGCCGACTTTTCCCACAGATAACTTCTCTCCCGGCTTCCTCGGGGAAAGATTCCTTGCTAGCATGTGACGAGCGGTAAAGGGGGCGGGGCTGCCGTCAACCAACCAGAGAGCAGCAAAGAGTGCCGTGTTGTCGGTGCCCCCTGGCGGCTCACTCTCAACACGACACACGGGACTTGGCTAGCTTAGCAACCGCTACATTTGGAATGCTACAAAGTTGCTTTAACGTCAAAAACGTTTCTTCCACTTAATTGGTCGGTTGGAATGAAATCACTTGGAATAAAGTTGGAAGAAAAAAAACTCAGTTTAAAATAATGTGCACTTTAGTGGATGTCCACCAGGGGGCGATCGTGGATCGAGATATTGATATGTTGTGTGAAACGCCTCTCGACGACCAGCTGGGGGGGGGGGGGGGGGGGGGGGGCAAGCTAAAGAAAAAGTGCACACCAAATTGACGTAGGGTGAGACAACATGAATGAACACATGGTTAGTCTGCTCCGAAAACCAAACCAAGTCCAAATGAGTGCGCGGTCCTGGTCTTGGGTCGGACAAAGAGGGTCTCCATGTGTTGTCGACGGTGGACGGATGCTTCCGTCGAGCTGTGGGTGTGGATGGGGGGCGGGGGGGGTGTCGAGTTCACGGGCAGTCCGTCCTAAAACGAGCAGTCAGCGGGAACGTGTTCGTGGTTAACAGCCGCAGCTGTCTTTGGCCGGCTGGCTGTCGGCGTTCAGGCGGCCCCCCTGCGGCGCCGACGGCTTGTGCTGGACCCCGGACTCTGCGGCGTTCAGGTCCAGACTCCCGTCCTGAATGTTCTGGTAGATCCTCTTTGCGGCCTCCAGGAAGGCCTCCTCCACGTTCTCGCCTCTGGACCACAACAACGCATGCAACATCACCGTGCCGGCCCCCCAAAGGGGTGCCACCGGCCCCAAATGCACATGACACGTCACATGTGTGTGTGTGTGTGTGTGTGTACTCACGTCTTGGCACTGGCCTCCAAAAACAACAAACCTGGTCATCAAAAGAAGAGCTACTTAGCCACCAAGCTAACCAAGACCAGGCGGGAAAATACTGCTCACCGTTCTCGTCGGCAAACTGTTTGGCTTCCTCGTACGTCACGTCTCTCTGAGCCTCCAGGTCGGCCTTGTTGCCGATCAGAATGATCACCTGCACGCACACACACACACACACGTGTCATTAGCGCGTCCAGGCCGGGACTCGCTCGCATCTCCCTCACCGTGTTTGGGTTGGTCAGGTTCCTGGCGTCCGTCAGCCAGCTGCTCAGGTGGTTGTAGGTGCTCCTCCTGCACACGTCAAGCCAAGTCGAGTCGAGGTCACGTGGGGCCACCGTGCAGACCACGTGACTTACCTGGTGATGTCGTAGACCATGAGGGCCCCCGCCGCCCCCCTGTAGTAGGACCTGGTGACGGCCCTGAAGCGCTCCTGGCCGGCCGTGTCCCAAATCTGCAGCTTCACCTTCTGGCTGTGGACCTCCATGATCCGGGTGCCAAACTCCACCCCGATGGTGTGAGGGCAGTCCGCCATGACTTTTGACGCATTAGGAACACATCAATTTCATGGAGGGGGGGTTATAAAAGTCAAAGGAGGGCAGAAACTCACATTTCTTCTCGGTGAACTGGTGCAGCAGACAGGACTTGCCGACCCCCATGTCACCTTGAAGAAAGACGGGAAAAGTGGTTTGTTTTACTCGGGCTGTGGCCGGCCTCGAGCGTCACGTGACCACCGTCTCACCAATGATGATGTACTTGAAGATGTAAGAGTAGTTGTAAGGCGTGGCGGTCATCCTGCTGCTCTTCTGTGGCGACACCTACATCAAAGCCAGGTTTCGCCGTCACAAAAGACACAATTCAACAATAACACACAATCGGCACGCTTCCTAGTCATTGCTCACTCGGCTAGCGAGCTAGCCGGCTAACAGCTGGTGCCGTGAGCGGGCAAGCTAGCATGCTAACAGCTGGTGCCGTGAGCGGGCAAGCTAGCCGGCTAACAGCTGGTGCCGTGAGCGGGCAAGCTAGCCGGCTAACTCCGGATGTCGACACGAGAAGGCAACAAACACCAAGCCGGGTGAGTAAAATACCCTTTCCTTACCTTCGTTCCGGATGTTTAAAGCGACAAGGAGGCTGCTGGTCGGGACGGATAATTAGCTTCAGCTCGCTAGCCTCCTCCTGATCCGTCTTCCGCAATTCTTCCTCTCTAAGGGCCAACAAGCACGTCAACTCTCGCGAGATCTCACTCCCGCCGCTGGACGGAGGAAACGGTAGCGCCAATCAACTTAAAAAAAACTATAAAAACATTAATTATAACTTTATCGTTTATGCGGAACACGCAAGTTTAAAAGTTAAATCTAAAAAAAGATTAGCCAGCATATGTAAGACTTATGTGTACGTGTCTCCGCCTTCGATGTGACGTCACTGCGCCGCGACTCCGCCCCCGCCAGTGGCCCCACTCTCACTCATCAGAGCAACCCAGCTAGGAGAAACCGTGTAGTTGTGTTGTGTTGTGTTCCTGAGCAGCCATGACAGCAAGGAGGCTCCGGTGGTGAGAAGATGGACAAACAGAAAGGTACCGTGCTATCTTCACTAGGAACACTCTTAATGGGCATGCCTCCACCTAAGGACTTTGATGTCCATGATGTCATCACGGCGACCCCTGCTGTGGCGCCAAGCACAGGTGGGGAACGGAAAGGGGTGGAGCTACTTCCTTCTTGAGCCAGGTCTTACAGGACTTCTACAAGGTTCCAACTAGGAGGTCTCGGTGGTCTTTGAGAAGATGCTCTTCCCATGGGAAAGCGCTGGTGGTCTTTTTGAGAAGATGCCCGAGTCAGCTTGTCATTGGAAGGAACCCCATTAGCTCCTCTTGATTGGCTGTTCAAAGGTCAAATAATGTAGTAGGAAGGGGGCGGGACTTGATGGCGATTGGACAACGGCGGAGTTAGGCAAGAACAACCCAAACGCTTCTACTTCTTTTTCTTGGTGACTTTGCTATTTTTAACAAAGGATGAAAGAGAAAGCTGCTCCACACCCTCGCACACGCACACACGCACACACACACACGCACACGCACACGCACACACGCACACGCACACACACACACACACACACACACACACACATTGAGGAGGATTCCCATCTTTGAGCTAATTTCAGGCTTTGGTTTTTATGGTAAAACATCTGAAATCACACACACACACACACACACACACACACACACACACACACACACACACACACACACACACACACACACACACACACACACACACACACACACACACACACACACACACACACACACACACACACACACACCCACAGTGGGTCCAGTTTAGTAGTTGTTGTGTGACGGAGACATGAAAGTGTGTGTGCTGCAGCAGCCAAGCCACAAACAGGAAGTGATGTTGATGCTCAGATAAGCGTGTGTGTGTGTGTGTGTGTGTGTGTGTGTGCGCGCGTGTGTGCGCCCGTGTGACCTGTGTGGCCCGTCAGCTGGTTTCAGATCAGCTAGGACGGACCACAAGAACCCAAAGCTGTAACGATCTAGAATAAAGTCCTAAATTGACGCTAAAAAAGTTTGAAGTGAGGATAAAAAGTTCTAGTTGAAAGTCAAGAGGATGAAGTCCTACATGTACCTTTGATCGAGGTCAAAGGTCACATGATGACTGACACCACCAAGTATTCAAATCATGGCAGGTTTGATGTATGAGAATAAAGTGGTAGATGTATGAATATAAAGTGGTAGATGTATGAGAATAAAGTGGTAGATGTATGAGAATGGAAATGGTAGATGTATAAGTATAATGTGGTAGATGTACGAGAATAAAGTGGTCGATGTATGAGAATGTGGTAGATGCATGAGAATAAAGTGGTAGATGTATAAGAATAAAGTGGTAGATGTATGAGAATAAAGTGGTAGATGTATAAGAATAAAGTGGTAGATGTATGAGAATAAAGTGGTAGATGTATAAGAATAAAGTGGTAGATGTATAAGAATAAAGTGGTAGATGTATAAGAATAAAGTGGTAGATGTATGAGAATAAAGTGGTAGATGTATAAGAATAAAGTAGTAGATGTATAAGAATAAAGTGGTAGATGTATAAGAATAAAGTGGTAGATGTATAAGAATAAAGTGGTAGATGTATGAGAATAAAGTGGTAGATGTATGAGAATAAAGTGGTAGATGTATGAGAATAAAGTGGTAGATGTATGAGAATAAAGTGGTAGATGTATAAGAATAAAGTGGTAGATGTATGAGAATAAAGTGGTAGATGTATAAGAATAAAGTGGTAGATGTATGAGAATAAAGTGGTAGATGTATGAGAATAAAGTGGTAGATGTATAAGAATAAAGTGGTAGATGTATGAGAATAAAGTGGTAGATGGTAATAGTGGTATAAAAAGTGGTAGAATTGAAACCAAGTATATATTTTAAATGTGCCGCTAATAATGACATACTAATACTTATGCTAATGCTAATGCTAATACTAATGCTAATACTAATTAGTCTAATACTCGTATGTCGTAAGCGTTGGCCACGCTAACGCGCACGTGGCGTCTTTTTGTCAGCGCTGGCCAAGCTGATGTGGGACCTGCAGTCCTTCCTGTCCGTGCTGGACTCGGAGAACCTGAGCTACATCGCTCAGGCCCAGAAGAAGTCCATCTCGGAGCTGGTGTCGGCGCTGCAGACGTCGGACGCCGCCGGTAGGCACTGAGCTTTAGCCCGCTAGCTAGCCTCGACGGACGCGGGGTTTCACGGCCGTGCTTTGTCTGCAGCGGAGGATGCCGAGTACGTCGTCATGGGCTGTCCGTCCTCGTCTCCTAGCAACCAGGCCCTGGCGCCGCCCACAGGTCGGCATGGACGTGAGGCCACGTGACGCCACGTGACGCCACGTGACGCCACGCCGGGAAGGCTAACGTCTGTGCTCTTGTTTGACCAGCAGGGGGCCTGTCGGAGTCGTCCTCCAGGCCGGACTCAAACGTGTGGATGAGAGACGCTGTGAGTCCTCGGGGTTTGGCGGGAGAGGGTCTAGTGGACCCGCTGAAGGTCTTGTCAGAACAAATGGGGCCTATGGTGGACCAGAAGCAGACTTGGGGTTTGTGGATCCAGCTGGCTGCTCTGTCATGTGGTCCGTTAATGACAGAGTCCTCCTGAGGCTTGGGAGGAGACGCCGCTGCGTGTGTGCGTGTGCGTGTGTGTGTGTGTGTGTGTGCGCGTGTGCGTGTGTGAGACAGGATGTTTACATAGGAGGCCATCTCTGCCCTATCTGTCCTCCTATTGGTGGAGAGCTGGACACAGGCAGGAAGTGCTCAGTGATGGCGGCTGATTAGCGTCTGGACTACGTGACGGGCACGTTTATCTAATCATCATGTGACCGCTTTTTACCCAATTAAGGTCACCACGGCGATGCTCCGCCCACCAGGGGCTCCCAAAGCCACTGACGATGAAGATGAAGATACGTACGAGGAGGCCCAACCGTACTCGCGTGACGCTCCCGCCGAGGGGGCGGAGTCAGACAGCAGCTACTACGAGTCGTACGGCGAGGAAGACGAGGACGGCGAGCACGTGAAAGACAGGGCTCACTACATCCAATGGAGCGCCTCCCAGCCCTGCCTGAGGCCCGCCCCCGAGTCCCGCCTCTGCGGCTACCTGTGGAGGAGGAGATGGCTGGGCCAGTGGACCAAGCAGCTCTTCATCATCAGGAACCACTCCCTCATGGTCAGCTAGCTAGCTAGCGGCTAACGGTGCGCGTGTGTCGGCATTGTCTTAGCCTGCTGTGTCCTTCTGTGTCCTCCTGGGTTCTCCTGGGTTCTCCTGGGTTCTCCTGGGTTCTCCTGTGTCCTCCTGGGTTCTCCTGGGTTCTCCTGGGTTCTCCTGGGTTCTCCTGTGTCCTCCTGGGTTCTCCTGGGTTCTCCTGGGTCCTCCTGTGTCTCCTGGGTCCTCCTGTGTCTCCTGGGTTCTCTTGTGTTCCTGGGTCCTCCTGGGTGCTCCTGCGTTCTCCTGGGTCCTCCTGTGTCTCCTGGGTCCTCCTGGGTCCTCCTGTGTCCTCTTGTGTTCCTGGGTCCTCCTGGGTGCTCCTGCGTTCTCCTGGGTTCTCCTGTGTCTCCTGGGTCCTCCTGTGTCTCCTGGGTCCTCCTGTGTCCTCCTGCGTTCTCCTGGGTCCTCTTGTGTTCCTGGGTCCTCCTGTGTCCTCCTGGGTCCTCCTGGGTCCTCCTGGGTCCTCCTGTGTCCTCCTGCGTTCTCCTGGGTCCTCTTGTGTTCCTGGGTCCTCCTGGGTCCTCCTGGGTCCTCCTGGGTCCTCCTGGGTCCTCCTGGGTCCTCTTATGTTCCTGGGTCCTCTTGTGTTTCCTGGGTTCTCCTGGGTCCTCCTGTGTCTCCTGCATTCTCCTGCGTTCTCCTGGGTCCTCCTGTGTCTACTGGGTCCTCCTGGGTACTCCTGTGTCTCCTGGGTTCTCCTGGGTCCTCCTGTGTCTCCTGGGTTCTCCCGGGTCCTCCCGTGTCCTCCTGCGTGCTCCTGGGTCAGTGCTACAAGTGCGCTCGAGACCTTCTCCCTCAGATGGAGGTGGACCTGAGAGGCTGTCAGCTGGTCTACAAGAGGAAAAGCAACAGGAGGGTCCAGCACCAGCTCAAGCTGCTCCTCCTGGACTCCCAGACCATGGTGCTGGGCTACACCAGCTCACAGCAGGCCAGCGAGTGGCGGCAGGTCAACACACACACACACACACACACACATGCACACGCACACAAGGTGTGTGTAAGTCATCCTGTGTGTGTCGTAGGTCATCGAGGAGCTGAGTGTCGGAACTGAGGAGCAGAACCTCTCGGGACCTGCATCAGAACCGCAGTGGTCCTGCAGGGTTAGACACACACACACACACACACACACACACACAGTATGATGAAGTGTTTGTTGGCGTGTGTCTTCAGTCCAGTGTGGTTCTGACCCACAATGACCAACAGGAACCTCCCAGTCACAACGACAAGGACACAGGTGTGTGTATGTACAAATACGTGTATATGTATATATATGTGTATATATATATATATATATATATATACATGTACTATATATTTACTATGAGGTACTTTGTATCTGCCAGGCTTCCTGAACGTGCTGATGAACTGCCAATGGCAGAGTCTGCTGTGTCGGGTGGAGGCGGGGCTCCTCAACATGTTTGGCCAGGACCAAGGGGAGGAGCCCCAGAGGGGGCGGCGCCCGCCCCAGTACACGCTGCAGCTGCGAGGCTGCAAGGTGAAAGCGGGGCCCGACGGCGAGCGCTCGCACAGGATCACGCTGAGCACGCTGGGCGACCAGGTGGCGGTGCTGGAGGTGAGGGAGGCAGGAAGTGATGCAAACAGGAAGTGGATGTGACCGTGAGCCGCGTGGTCGCAGGTGAGCTCGGCGGACGAGAAGCAGCGGTGGATGCGGCTCCTGAAGGACGGGGCGGCCGGTTACCACGGCAACAAGACCCAGCAGCAACCGGGCGCGGCTCTCAGGTGCGGCCGGAAGGTCAGGTGAGCGTCGCCGTGGCGATGGAGGACCTGCTAACGCCGACCGTTGTCCTCCTCAGCGGGCTGCAGGCGAACATGTACATGGACGACCCCGCCCACCAGCCCGTCTACTCCAACACCCCCCCCCTGGAGCGCATGGTACCCACCTGACCTTTCACCTTTCACCTTTCACCTCAACCCCGACCTTTGGCCGACACGGTTTGTGGTGTGTCAGCTTCACAGCTCTCCGGACGCTCCGGTGACGTACACCAACCTCAGCCGGCACAGTGAGTTAGCAGGCTCCGCCCACCTCGCCGCGAACTGGACGAACGCTAACAGCCGACAAAACAACGTGTGTGCTGCCACAGACAGGAAGTGGGCGGAGACTCAACGCGGCATTCAGAAGTTGGAGCTGACGGCCAGGAAGGGGGTCCCGATGAGGGCGGGGTCAGAGGTCAACCTGCCATCCGCCCTCAAGCAGAACAAACGCTCGTCTTTTAGACAGTCCCTGGCCGTGTGCGGCGAGCGAGCGCAGGTGATTGACACATCACGGTTGATGCTTCGCTGATGATGTCATCAACTTCTTCTTCTCTGCCGCTCTCTTCTGGTCTTTACTGGTCTCCTACTGGTTCTACTGGTCTTTACTGGTCACCTACTGGTTCTACTGGTCTTTGCTGTTCTCTTCTGGTCTTTACTGGTCTCCTACTGGTTCTACTGGTCTTTACTGGTCACCTACTGGTTCTACTGGTCTTTGCCGTTCTCTTCTGGTCTTTACTGGTCTCCTACTGGTTCTACTGGTCTTTGCCGTTCTCTTCTGGTCTTTACTGGTCTCCTACTGGTTCTACTGGTCTTTGCTGTTCTCTTCTGGTCTTTACTGGTCTCCTACTGGTTCTACTGGTCTTTACTGGTCACCTACTGGTTCTACTGGTCTTTGCCGTTCTCTTCTGGTCTTTACTGGTCTCCTACTGGTTCTACTGGTCTTTGCCGTTCTCTTCTGGTCTTTACTGGTCTCCTACTGGTTCTACTGGTCTTTGCTGTTCTCTTCTGGTCTTTACTGGTCTCCTACTGGTTCTACTGGTCTTTGCTGTTCTCTCCTGGTCTTTACTGGTCTCCTACTGGTTCTACTGGTCTTTGCTGTTCTCTTCTGGTCTTTACTGGTCACCTATTGGTTCTACTGGTCTTTACTGTCCTCTGGTCTTTGCTGTCCCTACTCATCCCTGCTGGTCCATGCCGATCTCTTCTGGTCTTTACTGGTCACCTACTGGTTCTACTGGTCTTTGCCACTCTCTTCTGGTCTTTACTGGTCACCTACTGGTTCTGCTAGTCCCCAATGCTGTCTTCTGGTCTTCTTGGTCACCTACTGGTTCTACTGGTCTTTGCTGTTCTCTGCCAGTCCCTACTCATCCCTGCTGGTCCCTGCCGCTCTCTTCTGGTCTTTACTGGTCCCCTACAGATCCCTGCTGGTCCCTGATTGTTTCTATTGCTTTCTCTTGGTTTTTGCTGGTTCCTTCTGGTCTCTGCTAATCTCTCTTGGTTTCTGCTGGTCTTTACTGGTCTCTGCTGCTTTCTCTTTTACTGGTTCCTTCTGGTCTCTGCTGGTCCTTACCTGGCACCGATTCATCTCTTCTTGTTTCTCTTGGTCTCTGCTGCCCCCTGTCGGTCTACCCTGGTATCTGTCGATGGTGACCTTGATCACCCACTGGTCTCCCGGCCCCCGCTGGTCCAGGCGAGTCTCCTGAACCCGTTCCTGCGGCGGACAGCATCTGTGAAGAGCTCCCTGAGAAGAAGTCCTTCGTCGTTGCTCATTGAACACGGGAAGGTTTTCCAGAGGAGGAAGGTATGGAGGAGTCGTTTGAAAGGAGTCGTTCTCCCGATCGATCATTGATTGCCCATGTCCATGTCGGTCTTGTCACGTGACTCATGTGTCGCTACCACAGGAATGGGAGAGCAAAGCTGTGGCGTGACACCACGTGACCTCCTCTCTGACCTTCACTGCCCTGAGTTTGACACGTGACCCTTGGATCACATGATCCCACCTGTTTAAGTTATGGACCAAGTAACCGGGTGTATTTATTTGAGGTACTGTTCGAGCAAGTCACGTGACCGCGCGTGGGACGGAGACTGCAGCGCGCGCTTTGACCACCAGGCGGCGGCGCTGCACTGACAATAAAACCAAGCTGTTGGATCGGACTGTGATGCGTTCAATGACCACACGGCCGGATGCTTGATGCGTTTATTAGTTACGGCAACTCAACGGTGACGTCATGCATGCGGCACAAAGTCTTTCGTCACAAACACGGCAAAAAGTCCAACCTTGGAAGGACGCTGACGACGTGGCCTTGCTTCCTTTCTTCACAGCAAAACGAAAGGCAGATAACTCGGGTGATGAAAGCATACGTTGTTAGATCACAGCCGGAATGAAAAACATCCATGTGCCACGTGTTGATGACACCTGTAAGCTAATCAGTAAGCTAGGCTAATTAGCTGCAGAGTAGCAGCTGCTCGTCCAAACTTTAAAACCACTTCCTGCGGTGACCTTCTGTTTTAAGACGCTCTTGGCTGCTGAGGCCTTCTGCGTTCAACTCAACCGTCGCAATCCGAGCGGTCTGATTGGACGCGTGTTGCGGCGGTTTGGGTCACGTGACGTGCGGTAAAAAGCATCATGGCCGATCCTACGAGGCCTCTGCTGGTGGTGTCACATGATGACATCATAAAAGACCTTATTGCTTTGTCCTTCCTGAACGTCCTTCACGGACCTTAAAGGGAACGGTTACAAACGGTTTGTGGCGAGGGGGGTGTGGCCGGCCGAAACGGGGCGTGTCTCCGGGAGTCAGAAGAGACACACCTTCTTTTTCAGGTGGTTCCTCTTCCACAGAGAGAGCTGCTCAAAGTCCGCCAGCGTCATCCCGAACACGCTGAGGAACTCGTCCTGTGACAGGTGTCTCTGCGGGGGACAACCAAGCAGCGCCTCGGTGACCTTTGACCTCTCGGCTCCAAGCGGCGCCACTGCTTACCTCCAGCCGTGTTCTGTCCACCCCAGCAGGAAGCTTGCTCCGCCCTCTGTGGTGGACCACCAACATCTCATACGGATAAATCTGTGTCAACACGGAGAAGGAGGCGTCATGGCGACCACTGGGACACCCCCCCCACACCCCCCCACACCCCCACCCTGTGACATCAATACCTTGACCTCCAACATGGCGGGCAGGGAGTCGCCTCGGTCCATCCCGGAGTCTCCATTCTGACACACAAACACACAAACATCACCACAAAATGGCCGACATGACGCACAATGAGGACCACACACTACCTGAACACCTGTGGGAGACACACACACACACATTAGCACCACCACCCATCATGCCTCTGGAGCGGAGGGGCGGAGGGGTGGGACTACCTGCGGCGGGCTTTTGCGATGAGCTGAGGTCTGCTGACCGGAGCTGAAAAGATACAAGCACACGAATGCAACACTCAGCCCCTGAATGCATCACACACACACACACTCACCCTGGACAGGCCTGTCCCCGAGGATGCTGGGAAATAAACAGACCTGGAAGTGGCGGCACCTGCACAGGAAGTAGAGACAGGAAGTGATCATGAGGCAACAAAGGTCGGTTCCTTGAGAAGATTGGTTGGTTTGGTCTGAGGAACCCAACCACAAACCCGCTTCAGGGAGGGGGGTTTGCTAACGTACACGCCGCTACACCCACCGAGACCGCACACCCGTTCCATCCGCCCAACTCCCAAGTCCCCAGTCTCCTACACCACAAAGGACCAATGGAAACTCCGCAGATGATCTGTACTCTCCGAGAACTGAACGTTTCCCAAGAACTTGCTCAAGTCTATCTTCAGGACTCTACCAAAAGTCCCCGGAACCTTAGACTGTTCTAGTCACCACCCAACCTTTCTGGAAATCACCCGACCAAGCATCAGACGACCTTCAGGAAAAAGCAGTGTAGATGAATCAAACTGGAGAGAGTCATCCAACATGAACAGGATGGATTCCTCATCTCCATCGATGACCAGAACATTTGACAAGGTCCGACACACGGAACATGGAAGCTAATTCAGACAAAGAACTGAGGTTCTTTCCTTTCCTTGAGGGGGCGACCAGCTGCTTCCCTATCAGAGGAGGACTACAGCTGAGGTGTGGTACCACCGGACCTCATGATCCTGTCCTGATAAGTGATTCACCTTGAGCTTGGTCCTCAGAGGTCCCACATCCTAACCACAGACGCCTTCAGAGTTAGGACCAGAAAATAACCAGGAGGTTCTGGAAGGGTTACAAACAACGCAACCTATGACACGTAAATCCGAGATCTCTCCCTCGGTCGCAAGGTCAAAGGGGGGCAACGAAAGACCTTCAAGTGCAACCGCCGGAACATCTGGAACCAAAACATCCCCAAACATCGAATACTGATGCAGGTCCTGATGCGGCCCAGCAGGTGTCCCCCTGACGACGCCATCAGTACCTGCATGCTGGCTGCGGTCCGGCAGGGAGCGGGTCTTCCTCCTCAGAAGCGCCAAAGTCTCCTCCTTGAGGATGATCCTTCCCAGGTTGGACTGGATCTGAGCACAAACATCAGCTTGAGTAGGTGCGGCGCCTCTGGACCTGCCGCCCTCCCACGATGGACACCTTGTTCAGTTCTTGTCTGCGAAGAGCTCGCAAAGCCCAGACTTCATCGTCCATCTCGCCGTCCTCGTCCTCATCCCTCGCCTCGCTCCTGCGATGCTCCTTCTCTGCGGGACAGGACCGGGACGAGATAAGGAGAAGAAAGGAGGATGGAGGAGCAAGGAAAGGGGATGCTACCGATGACGGCCATGGAGGGGGGGCAGGGCCAGTGGTCCGTCTCGATCTTGGAGGGAAGGTTTGGATCTGGAGGCTGAGCGGCCGGGAACTTTGAAGACTCGATGATCAGGTCCTCCAAGTGCTTCCCTGCAGGAATGGCAGAAGACGCCCCGCCTGCACACACAGCATGCCAACGGGTGAGCTAACGATGCTAACAGCTCCTGATGGACGGGTTCTCCACCTCGTCTGTAGATGGGGGGCTTCTTGTAGATGTTGCTGCCGTTGTCTGAAACAAGACAAGCGTCTTAACATCTGATGATGGACTTGACAGGAAGTTCCAAAATAAAAGTAGACCTGGTGTGTGGAAGTGGTGCAGGCTGCTCCTGGAAGGATGTGTGTGTGGCGCGTGTGGCGTGTGTGCGTGTGGCGTGTGTGGCGAAGGCGGCGTGTTGCTGCTGTGTTTCCTGCTGCCGGAACTTGGCGAGGAACCCCCAGGAGAACATCTCTCCAGCCACTCCCTGGCCTCCTTGTGGAGGTTCTGGAGCAAAGACAGGCGAAAGGTCAGCAGCAGAGTCCAGGATGTGGCGACGTTCCCGGTGACCTACCTCGGGGGAGGCGGGGAGCGAGAAGGAGCGAGAGGACAAGGATGTCTGCAGGAGAAGACAAGCAACCGTCAGCCACGTTGATGCTGAGCCGGGTCCAGCTTCTGACTCACCGACGCCTCCAGTGAACCGTAGGTGTAGTGCGGCTCGTACATCATCAGGTCGGGTCTCTCGATGTCCAGGATGGCTTTGTCCCGTGGGAGCGCCGCCAAGTCCTTATACCCGATGACGCCGTCCTCCACTCTGGCCTGCGGGGGTGAAGGTGAAGGTGAAGGTGGAACGTTGGAACACGTTGGAATGGAGAGTCCGGATGCTGAAGAAGGTGACACTCACCACGATGGCGGCAGCAGGAGATCCCGGGACGCCGGAGCCTCTGACGGACAACACGCTCCCCGGAGACGTCTGAGGCCTCTGCCGAGCGGGACACACGTCAAGACAAAACATGCTAGGCTAGCGGCTAGCGGCTACTGCTTGCTTACCTTTGGCATCATCATGGCTGCTGATTGGTCACTTCCTGCAAGGAGAAAACCTTGTTTGTCATTGCCGCTCAACCGGTGGGACGCGCCTAGCAAGCTAGGCTAAACACTCTCACAGCATGCCAACACCACAATGAGCTCAGCTCGGGACTGGACTGTCCCGGGGGGGGGGGGGGGGACAAAGAGATCATTCCGGACTCTGGTGGAATCAAGTGGAAGTGTGCTAACGTTACCTCGCAGGCAAAGTCATCATGTTGTTGCTGTTGCTCCGCCTCCTGAAACACACGCACACACACACACACACACACGCTTCATGTGAAATGTCGGCTTTCATTGAAGCTCTGGCTCATCTTTTACCCCCCCCCCCCCAATAATTTATTCACCACTCATGGCTGAGTGTGTATATTTATACTAGTGGAGCTAAAATAAATAAATAGATTTAAAAATATATAATTGCACATTTGAAAATCTAAAAATAAAAATGTTGATTCATTAAAAATGTAAAAATTAAAAAGTGAAGCTAAATATTAAAATTTGACAATAAAAAAATAAAAAATATTAGCACAAATGATGAGCATGACCAACATCCCATAATACCATCCCCACGGCTATTCGCAGGTTTGCTTTCCAAGAACTGTTGCTAAGCAACAAGAGTTGCGTAACTCTGCGGTAACGCCAGAGAACACGTTGCCATCGTTCGTATGGCCTACGCTCCGTGAATGCACCGCAAGAGGCGCGTGCGAACGAGAAGGTCTTCCCGCTCTCAGGACCTGACTTGAAGAAAGTCGGTGACCGCCACTAACACGGTGGCACATCACTCACGCCCACAAAGACGCCACGTGACACCGGACCTCTTGGGCAGCGACACACCGGGAACCCTGGGAAATGTAGGAACCCTGGGTGGTCTATTTTAGGGCAGCGCCTCAATCACTTCGCTGGCAGCTGATTGGACGGCTGCTTGCGGTTACCTAGCAACCTGCAAATATCTCCCAGCATTCCTCTCGTGGAAGCTCGTGAAGCACCAGAAGGAACACAATGACTCAGCACTTTTGCACCCTGGCGTCACGTGACCAGCTGTCAATCACCTTTCACGGGGATGCAGCCTCACCGTGCTGTCGTCATGGTTACAACAGCGCGTGCTTATCTCGGCCTGGCAGACACATGACCACGCCCACGTGTCACCAGCCAGCAACGGCCACGGCCATTGGCTGACGATTGACGGCTCGGGAACGTTGTTCATTCTCTTCCCTGACAGATGACTCCTCCTACTTTGTCGTCATGACAGCAGCGTGTGTGTGTGTGTGTGTGTGTGTGTGTGTGTGTGTGTGTGTGTGTGTGTGTGTGTGTGTGTGTGTGTGTGTGTGTGTGTGTGTGTGTGTGTGTGTGTGTGTGTGTGTGTGTGTGTGTGTGTGTGTCCATCTGTCAATCCAGACTTAACATTCCTACACTGGAATCATTTAGTGTCAGCGCACGCGCACACACACACACACACACACACACACACTCTGCTGGCACTTTGTGGCCTCATTCCTGCATCAAGACCCCCCCCCCACCCCCCCTCGGCCCCCTGCTGCTCGCAGAGATAAGCGACGAGGCGCCAACACATTGAGCGCGTTTGCCGCCATCAACACGCGTCTCGAATCCAGCGGCCCAGCGCCTCTTCCCTCCCTGAGACGCACGGCCACCTCACGTCGACCTCGCGTCGTCACGTGACGGCGTCCTCCCCTAACCCGTGTGATGCTAGCAGGCTAATACAGCCGGGCTCCTGATCGCCATGGCGACGCAGCTTCATCATGATGCCGAGCTAGCTCGTCACGCGAGTCATCTATTGATTTTTTACCTCCGTGTGTGTGTGTGTGTGTGTGTTACATAAATCCATCTCCTCCATAATCCTCCCACCCGCCCCCCTTCCTCCCCCGCCATGCACCTCTTACGTCACTATTATCATCCCATCATAAAAAGCATTGACTGACAGGATGAAGGTTTGAAGACCCCCCCCCCCCCCCCACACACACACACCCCCCCAAAGCACATCTTCCACGTATGTCGCATTCGCTGCAGCACCAAAATTTTCCGCTCCCACATTTGCCACATAAAAAGTTGCCATGAACGCCATTCCAGTCGTCTTCCTCCATGTTGGGAAGAAGGTGAGTCTTACCTGCCAGCCCGAGGACGGAGAGGGAATCATGCAGCGACTGTCCTCCTGCAGTGAAGGCGCGCGTGTGCGTGGAGCAGACCATTAACAGCAGCCCGGAGGGGGTGGAGGAGGGGGAGGGGCTTTGCCGAGGGGGGCGTGGCTTTCTTATTTGACTTGGCAAATAGGCCTAAATGTGTATGTGGTGTGATGTTTGGCCTGTAGAGGAAGAGACAGGAAGCAGAACCGGAGGTAGCAGAGATGAGGATGCTGAGGCTCTCAGTGGGAGTGACCGGGATGGATAGGATCAGGAAGTACATCAGAGGGACGTTACATGTCCTTAGAGATGAAGTCAGAGGCCGGACTGAGATGGTTGGGAGATGTCCAGAGATGCAGAAGAAGGACCCCTGGAGGGAAAAGGCGTGGATACAAAGTGTGTCATCTGTTGTGCGCGGCAGGTCAGCCAGTAAAAATGCACCCATTCAGGCTTGAGTGTCCTTGAAGGCATCGTCACCTCAGCCAATCAGACCCCACCCCAGCGTCACCTGACCAATGCTAGCTTGGTGAGGAGCTAGCATTAGCGGCGGTGAAAGTACGAGCCCCTGGCATGACATCATGGTCTTTTATTCTCAGGGCGTCCAGGTGACGACACTGACGGCGGTGCGAGCAGCTTTGGAGATGTCAGGGTCGTCCTCGGGGGCCTGGCTCCGCCCCACCAGGATGGGGAGCTGCTCCAGCAGGCGGCGGCGGCCTTCGGGAGCCTCGGCCAGCGAGGTGAGCGCCCTGAGGGAGTAGAGCACCAGGGCCTTCCTCCTCTTCTCCTCCTCCTTGTCCTCCCTGCGCTCAGAGACCAGGTCCAGCAGGACGGGGAGGACGTCCAGGTCCAGACACTGATGCTTGCCTGCGGGACGACACGGTTGGCGGCGAAGGCGGCGAAGGCGGGCACACGGAGGCCAGCAACGTGCTTACCTGTGGTGATGACCACCGTGTTCATGATGGCGCCCGCCGCGTTGGCCTGCACGTCCACGTCTTGGTCCCGCAGGAGAGCCGCCAGGACGGGAAGGACGGCGGCCTCGCACACCTGGCGCTTGCCCTCCACCGGGACGCTGCGTGCGTGTTCGGGGGGCACAGAAGGTCACCAGCAAGCAAGCAGGCGTCCACGTGTTGGCAAACCCACCTGAGCGCCATCATGGCCCCCGCCGCCTCCCGCCGGATGTCGGAGCAGGCGTGGGGGAGTTTGCGGGCGATGAGCGTGACGCCGCGGTGGGCGAGTGCGGCCAGGGCGTCCTGACGGGAGCAGCAGTTGAGCGTGGATAGCAGCAGCGCCTGCACCTCCTCTTCCTCCTCCTCCTCCTCCAGCTTCACCATCAGCTTCGCCAGCAGCGGCTGCAAGGTGTCGGCGCCTGCAACAGCCGCTTCCTGCGTCACTTCCTGCCTCTGGTCACCTGACCTCAGAGCCTACCTGCGGGCAGCAGCGCCAGGCTGTTGATGACGCGGTGGGCTCGAGTCCTGCATGGCGCCGAGGCGTCATCCAGCAGCAGGGACAGGCGGGAGAGGAGGGGCGTGGACGACAGGAGGGCGTGTCTGACAACACACACAATGCTAACCAAGCTCCTCCTACTGGCTGGGGGCTTTTCTATTTCATTTACACATTTCAGCTAACTGTCTTTTTATCCCTAATACACTCAACGCGTGAACTCTGAACTCCCGTCCGTCACTTTTTAAACGTCCGTGTGAAACAAAACAATTCCCATAGTATAAGTTGTGTGAAAGAAGTGGCGATGTCTAATGTCCCTTCTCGGCCGCCGGAGCTTGCGCAGTGGAGTTGCGCAGTAAAGTTGCGCGGTGTTCAAGAGCATGCAATGAAACAACAAAGATGGCTACCACTCGAAATTCATTCAAGTCGTGTAGTTTGTAAAAACACTTTACACTTTAAGACGGATAGGACCGGGACCACTTCTCGATCACTTTCGCGGCCTTTGAAGCACGTTTTTATCAACGTACATTGAATTTTAGGGCGCCACCCGCTGACATGCTAACGATTAGCTTACCTGCCGATGTTGTGGCTGGTCAGGAGGTGGAGGAGCTCGCAGGTTCCGGTTCGGACCGCCGGCTCGTCATCCTTCATCAAAACCTCCAACTGTCCCAAAAAGCCTGCAGCCACAAGCAAACAAACCACTTTGGAAGCAAACGTGGCGGGCTGGGGTCCACTGGACTCCGTCGGTACCTTCGCTGACGACCTGGTAGAGGCGCTCCGGGTCGTGGGTCACGTCGCACAGGGACAACAGAGCCCGAAGCTTCGTGTCGGTGTCGGCCTCCTCCAGCTGGGCGAAGAGCTCCGGTATCGCCAGCCGCCCGAAGGCCACCGGGGCCCGGGTGGGGTCGAGGTAAACTCCGGTCATTCGAGTCGCTAGCAGCTATCAAGTCCTTCGTGGTTCTGGAACCGTCTGTGTGTTGGGTGTATGACGTCACCGCTGATGGCGATGTAAAGCAAGCCTGTCGCGTGGCGACCGTTGCCTAGCAACCACTCTAAACACCCCTCAAGACCTTAGCTGTGTGAATTTACTGGATTTTATTTGCTGTATTTATATTTTAATTGTAATGAAATTAAAATACGTGTAGCCTTCCTGTTTGTGTTCTTATGTATTAGTACATGGCCACCCAATTACAGAACTAGAGCTGCTATGTAACTAGCATGCTACCTGCTAGCATCACCACTGCTGGTCTTGCAAAGATGGATGACTTGTACTGTTGTTTAAATCTGCCTTTTCATGTTATTTGAGTCCTTTGGGCATGAAATAGCACCCCTATAGTTACTTTCCACTCCTGTTACCCAGTATCTTATAAGTGTAATACATACAAAATACACTCACACATTAGAATTGAGAGTATTTAAAAGAAAAAAACAAACAAAAAACAAAACAGTGACGGCAAGAGCTTATTTTTTCTTCTTCTTGGTCTTCTTGCCTCCGTCGCTCTGCTGAGAGCTGCTTTCCCCCGCGCCGCTCTTCTGGGTGCGAGTCTTTAGTTTGGGGATCATTTCGGCCACGTAGAACATGACGTCTTTCCCTGGAGCACAAACACGGAGACCGGGTCTCGGCATCACGCAACCACAGCTCACCACGAGCGCTCCAATTTTCCACGAGCGTGCACTTACGGGAGGTGAACTTATTGACACACAAGCTGCCGTCCTCCTGCTTCAACTGAACTCTGACCCGACCCCTGAACTGCACGTCCCGGTTCCACTCTCTGGGATGCATTTTGTTCTGGGGGCAGAAACACCAAAACAAAACACCATGAGGGGGCTGTCTCGTCCGGGGGGAAACATCCCGCCTTCAAACCAATCAGTATCACCTCCACGTAGACGTTCATGCCGGCGGCTGTCAGAACATCACGGATCTCCCCGCAGGAAGGGTTCTCCACGGCCTGCATGCACACACTTCTTTAATTTCTATGAAAGTATAGCAGCTAAGTCACACGCTAACTACATCCTTTTAACTCGGCACCTTCTCAGCAGGGATCCTTCGTCCTTCAGCGAGAGTCTTCTTGCTGTTGATGTAGACCGGATAAACACAGATGAACCTGGACACACCCACACGCAACAGTTATTAATTACAGTCTTATTAGCAAAACAATCATGCAATGTAGCAACAAAGCATGTGATATATGTAGGATCAGTTGGAGGAAAACAAGACTTGTATTATTGTGCGTCTTGACCACGTCATGCTTGCCGTCTACGGAAACGCATTAGGGACAAACTTTATGCCGTTTCAGCTGAATACAACAAACAAGCCTACATTCAAAGTATTTCATGTCGCCGATACGCAGTTCAGCACTAAGTAACCGATTCAATTCAACAACAGGTTCGTTATCCCGAATCATTCAAGCGTAATTACTCAATGTGTACGTCCGATACACAGCGAGGCACAGTTAGCATTAGCTTTGCTAGCTTCCACGGCGACAACTCACCTCTCCTTGTCGGCGGGGTTCGCCGTTAAATGAGCCATCTTTGGCGGTTGTGTTGTCCACGTCACCGTGGCAAATGTGCTTCGAGTGGTAAGGCTAACGGCAACGTTATAATGCCGCAGGGAAACACTGTATCGAGTGGATTCTTGCAGCGCACATTCACCGTGCGAACGCCGAGATGGTCTGCTTCTTGTAAGCACCGCCCACACGGTCTGGACCGATTGTTTAATCAAACCACCACTGGAGAGCCCTGTGGCGTTCGGGTACCTGGGACGTGCTCGATTTATTCATGCATACATAAATTGTACTCACTCAACAAAGTAAACATACAACAAAAATACACATGTTATAAGCTATGCTTTGGGTCATTAAAGTTATTAAAGTATTGCGTTTGTCAAAAGTGGCTTCTCGAACGCATCTCGCAGCGGGTGGAATCGATTTGCAGTTCAGCAGTCTTCCACGCGGTGTCGCTTCGGCGCCGGCAGCGCTGGCCGTGAAATTCCCGGATGTTATTGTAGCTAGCTCCTTTAGCACATCGGCTAGCCGCCGCAACGCTGCTGCCTTCTGCCGCTACGCTCTGCCGCAAAGGGGACTTTGTAACCTTCTCACTCCCCCGGGCGACACGATCCGTCTCTTTACGGCTTTAACTCAACGTTGCTAACTTATCATGATCAATTCCAACCGAACGGCTCGTTAATCGTCGGCGTGATTGTAGATTTTGCGAGCGGTTTGGCGGGACTGACCGGGGTTAACAATACGGGAGCTAAGCGGCTAAAGCTAGCGTCGAAACAGGCCCCCTTTTTCAGGACGCGAACGCAGCTAGCCTAGCACTACTGCGGCTGTCATGGAAGACAAATCTTTCACCAAGGAATTAGACCAATGGATCGAGCAGCTCAACGAGTGCAAGCAGCTTTCAGAAGGCCAAGTCAGGACACTCTGTGAGATGGTAAGTTTTCATTTCAATTCACCGCTTTCGCTTGTGGCCTACATTGCGAAACGGGTCGCGACTAATTGCTGGAGTGCTGTTTGACGGCTCGGGCTGCGTCTATGTGCTTTCCTGCCACCTTCCTCGGAAAATCGACGGGGACTTATTCATCGTCTCTCTGGATTGAATCGCTTATTATGTGTCGATTGTTTTATCGTCTGTCAGTCCGTTGGAACCCCAGAAACGACAACGTTTGCTGTCGCCCCATTGAATAGACGCAGCCGCTTTTACTGCTCTGTGACGGGGAAGGGTCGCCGTCTGCTTTCACACCCTTCTCCACAAATGTCACAAATGGGCCTTTGGTCGTGTCTCGTCTGGCAGCGCAGTCGTGCTTTTGATTTTTACTCCGGCGAAAGTGTCCAATGTACCGCGCCCTGCCTTTATCGATCATCTTTTATTGCATCAAGGTGGAGCTTTTACGCTGAAAGATACCGGAAACCTCCATCCCACTATTGTACACGCTCATCGCTTAACAGGACCGCATTTCCGCGTAGTTGGCTCGTGACAATGTCATCTTTCATCAATGCTTGTCTACAACTGTTTTTTGGCCTGGCGTTTCCATCCGCACTCGGCGGAAGGTGACGTTGTTGACTTCCGGGCGCAGACGCGACGCGACCCCAACGTGCCGATATATTATTGTTATTTCAAGATAACGTACACGTCGTCACCGAGAGATAAACAAAACCAGAAATACTTGAACAATAATGTCGGGAAAGTTTCAAATGAAGTTCTAACGGGGGTAATAATAAAATAATGTAATTTTGTTGCATGGAGCTGAAAATATTCAAGGAAACGTATTAAAAAAGTAATATGACAAACAAAAAATAAAGGAATAAAGGCGTAATTGTGAGAAGAAAATTGTAATGATTTGAGTAAAAAAAAACTCAAATAAAAAGCTGGGTAAAGTCAAAATATTAAAAGACAAAGGTCACAATTTGCCAAGAATAAATTAGTAATGTTGTGATTAAAAATGTTGCATGGCGTTGAACTACAGTGTGGCACAGCAATGGCGCCATCTAGTGTACAGAACGGGAACTGCAGGCGACACGGCCTGCCGTCCTCCCCTCATGATGTAACTGCTTTTGTTTGCAGGCCAAGGAGATTCTGACCAAGGAGTCCAACGTCCAGGAGGTGAGCCTTCCCGCCACGCGTGGCCTTCTGGTGGTGGCCGCGAGAGAACGGCGTTGACCGCGTTCTTTCCGCTTCTTTCAGGTGCGATGCCCAGTGACGGTGTGCGGCGACGTGCACGGCCAGTTCCACGACCTCATGGAGCTGTTCAAGATCGGCGGCAAGTCCCCCGACACCAACTACCTGTTCATGGGCGACTACGTGGACAGGGGCTACTACTCGGTGGAGACGGTCACCCTGCTCGTCACGTTAAAGGTAAGCCCTGCTCACCATCGCCCCGGGGGATCCATGCAAATGCCGGGGGATGGACCAATGGGTTTTGTGCGCTTCAGGTGCGCTTCCAGGAGCGGATCACCATCCTCCGAGGAAACCACGAGTCTCGGCAGATCACGCAAGTGTACGGCTTCTACGACGAGTGCCTGAGGAAGTACGGCAACGCCAACGTCTGGAAGTACTTCACAGACCTGTTTGACTACCTGCCGCTCACCGCGCTGGTTGACGGACAGGTGGGCGGGGCCGCCGGCATCATCATCATCATCATCCCACTCACTTTTACACGTTTCATGTTTGTCCCCTCCTGCAGATCTTCTGTCTGCACGGGGGCCTGTCGCCCTCCATCGACACCCTAGACCACATACGAGCTCTGGACCGCCTGCAGGAGGTCCCGCATGAGGTATGGTAGCAGATCACGAGCAAAAGAGTAAAAGACGGGCGAGAAAACCGATGCATCCCTCCCTCCCTCACAGGGCCCCATGTGCGACCTGCTGTGGTCGGACCCCGACGACCGTGGCGGGTGGGGCATCTCCCCCCGAGGTGCGGGCTACACCTTCGGGCAGGACATCTCTGAAACCTTCAACCACGCCAACGGCCTCACGCTGGTGTCCCGCGCCCATCAGCTGGTCATGGAGGTAAAAAAAAAATCTATTCTGGGAAGCGGAGTTTCCATGGCGATAGCAGCGGCCGGATAAGGAAACAAGGAAACAAAACCGCCTTGTTGCTGGGCAACCGCTTGTGTTAACGGCTCGCGTTGTTGCAGGGCTACAACTGGGGCCACGACAAAAACGTAGTCACCATCTTCAGTGCTCCAAACTACTGCTACCGCTGCGGGAACCAGGCGGCCATCATGGAACTGGACGACACCCTCAAGTACTCTTTGTAAGTAGTCCGCTCCTCACTGGACACGCTCACACACACACTCACACGCCTCTCTGCCCCCCCCCACAGCCTTCAGTTTGACCCCGCCCCCCGCCGCGGCGAGCCCCACGTGACCAGACGCACTCCCGACTACTTCCTGTGAATGTTCCACGCCAACCCCCGCCCCCCCTTACTGTACCGAGAAGAAAAGAAGCGATTGGCTGGGCAAAAACATACCCAAGAGTTAAACTTAGCGTCGCCCCGCCCCCGCCCCGCCCCGCCCCCACACACAGTGGTGTTTTCACTCTGCCGTCATTAACGCTGTGCTTCTGGAGTTTAAAAAAAACCTACACGTGCAACCAAGATGTTACTTCTGTTTTTTGTTTGTTGGTTTGTTTCACATGTTTTTAAGACAACATAATAAAACTTCCAAGGTGGACCAAATGTGCCATATTCTGATCCTTTTCCATATACTTTTCTTTCACCACAACCTCCTGTCACCACATTTGTGCTTTTCCTCTCGCGAGATCATTTGGAAGAAAAGAGGACAATAACAAGTTTGCTTCAAGTCGTCCAGCTGTCAGTTTTAGCCAGTATATTCCTGTCATTTGAATAAAGACTACACCTATGGAATAAAATGCCCTGTTGACAAACCCATGGCCCGACTCAGCCTCTTTTCTCCTTGGAATATCTCCCTGCCAAATCCTCCATAGGCCGGGAAACAGCCGGTATGAACAAATGGGTTTATTCGACATTCGTGATTAGCTTGATTTGAAATACTATGATATTCCCCATGAATAAATGCATTTATAACTAGTCACAGTTGAACTGTATGACTCGACAAGATGACAAAATGAGTCACGATATAAACAGGATTTGTTTAACTTTTGTTTCTTTGGGTTTTTATTGATTTTGGAGTCCCCGCAGCGGCCATGGAGTACTTCATATTGACAACAAATATGGACGCGATCCTGTGCTCCCGCCATGACTCAAGTATCGCGAGAGACTGTGAGATGTCGGCGCCGGCTAAAGTTGGTGAGCTGACGCCAGCTGCGCCACGGCTGCTTTAATTAAACGTGGAAATGTCGTGAAGGTTTGTACCTTTTCTTGTTTCTAAATCCCCCCCCCCCCCCCCCCCCACTTACATGTCGAAACGTGTTGGCTTCAGTGTGGTAGCTCCTGGTAGCTTCTGGTAGCTCCTGGTAGCTTCTGGCAGCTCCTGGCAGTCCCGACGTTGGAGCTTTGCTGGGCTAGCTCGTGCAAGCTAAAAACAATAGCTAACTACTCGTCCGTACTAGTAACAATCACTCGGAAATGGATGTGGAATTATTCTTATTATATTTTATGGACTTTTCGTCATATGGCGGACGACTTTACTTTTATGGTTATTGTTCGAGTAGACATTTTTTCCCTAATGTTAACAATAAGACGGCTGATACAATAGCCACGTATACATGGAGCCAAATATTCCAGTTGCATTGGTTTTATTTGCTCAAAGGGAAATAATTTAACCTTTATAAAACATGTCCCGAGTTGAATTATAAAATTTTAGCAAGATTGAATTTGATCTTTTCCTGTTTAAATTGTTCTTTCAGCGCATGCTCAGATATGACGTCACACGCAGCTCGAGACGTCCCTCTGTTTTAAAACTAGAGGCCAGCAGAAAGTTTGTTTTTCATCCAAATACGGAGTTATTCCAACAAGCGGAAGCCGCTATCACGTGATGTTGGGGCGTGTCCACAGACTCCCGATGTGACGAAGATGAGGAGGGGCCCAGATGGAGGATGTGGTTCTTCACCTGCACGGAGGGGCTGAAGGACTCCGTACTTGGATCCAAAAGACAGAGAAGCTCCTTGAGCCTTTTACCTGCCGACCCCCTCCGGTCTTCACCCCCTGGTTCCCGGACACGGCGGTAGAGCGCCCCCCGCCCATCAGACCCGCCAAACCTCCCCCCGTCCTCAGCAGCGGCTGTCACGGCCCAAGCCAAGCGCACGGTTCTGATGGCGTCGCCGTTTCTACACCCTCATGCCGCCCTGTCACGCCCCCACCTGATGAAAAGCGTGTCAAACGCTCCTGGAGCATCGTGACTTCGAGAAACTCGCTTGGGCGCCTGCCTTCGATCTCCAAGCGCTTCCGTGGCGCCGTGTCCCTGCATGGCCTGCACCCCCGCCAGAGGTCCAAGTGGGTCATCAGCCAGAACAACTGTGGACGGCGAGACATGGAGCAGGTGCGTGGGATGGCGCCGCTCGAGGGCTGGGGGCGCTTTTGTCTCATCCTCCATCTTGCTGTCCTCCGCAGGTGTGGCGAGCAGTGAGCGGCGCCATGCAACGCACGTGCAACGCCAACATCCAGCGTGAGCGAGCAGAGATCTGGGTGTTCTGTGACGTGGCGTACGCCGAGCAGGTGGGCCGCCTCCTGAAGGAGCGTCTGGAGCTGTCGGGCTCCATCGGCCTGGTCGTCCACAAGCTGGGAAGCGTCTTCAGCTTGTAGCGCCACCGTTGGCGACTCGGCGACGCCTCAAGCTGCCAAAACGTACTCCAAGAAATGAAATAGAAGTCTGCAGTCTCATTTTATTGTGAAAATCCTGCATTCGGATTGACTTTCATGCACTGAAAATGTGCTTGTGGATCATGTGACGTAAATATAACGCTTGTGGATCATGTGACGTAGTAAATATAACGCTATGTGTTGGTGTGGGTGAACGCCAGACGTTTGTTGGAGAAAAAGCTGCAGCGATGTCACGTGACTGTGATGCATGAATGGGGGCAGCCTGTCTCCACCCCCCTCCTTTGTTGCCATGCGGCCGCTTGACGGTGCTGCTTGAAATCTAGGTTAGCGGATGTGACGTCGCGGCACATCATCCGCTAACCCCGATCGGACGGGCACCGTTTTATTTTGAAAGTCGCTTCACAAACTCCGTGTTTTGTACTACGGTTTAAACACACGCGCTTACACTCATGCGCGTGTGTGTGATTAGTGTACATAAATATTACATATGTATTAAAGCTATTCGTAACCCATTCTTTTCACCTGCATCCCGTTTCTGACGTTCTTAGATTTTCTAACTACTTTTACGATGGTAGTCCAAACCGGATGTACGGTCTTCCTTCGCTACCTTGACTGTCTCGCTGTCTACAAAAGCCAGTCGGGAGGCTGCACTTTTGAGCCATTTTTCCAATCAAAACAAACCAAAGCGTTGGCTATTCTCATTTGAAACGCTTCCAGTCGAGTTGTCCATCCGCTGCTTCGCCATGAAGTCCACTTTTTGTCCCGCTCGGCGCCTGGCGGCAAACTAAAAGGTGAGGGTTTGGCTGCTGGCTAACAGGCTATGCTAGCTAGCAGGGGCACGCACCGTGGTTTCCTGTTTCCTTTTCTTCTTTCTCGTCGAGTTTTATTTCAAACAGTCTCACTTTGTCACGCCAGTTGCATTGTTAAAGTGCCTGCCATCGCGTGTTTTGTGTGGTAAAGTGGATTAGAAACGTCAAAATGTGTCAGGTGACATGTGACGTCACAACCATCGCGAAAAGCTGAAGCCTTCATCAATTCACCTTAATTGTCGACTTTTTCTTGATTATGGTGTCGCTTAATGTACGTTAATTTAGTATCAAAACAGTGAAAACACCCAACAAGTCGTTATTAAGCTTTAAAATGAATAGGAATGATTAAGTGTACTATGAGCTAGCATACACATAACGTGTTCTATTGTGGAATGAAAGAGAGAAGTCACTTCCTGTTGTGTCACAGGTTGCCGCCCCAGATGTCGCCGCCTCAGCTGAGACTTCTGTTCATGAACGGAGGCGGAGCTCGGCGGCCGCCGCTGGGACTGGAGGGATGACAGGACACTAGCGGACATGGAGACGGAGGAGGCGCCATATTTACTCCGCCAACGTTCTCCCACTTAAACCTCCTCAGGCACAGAGCACATCTATATTTTTATATTTGCATCCAGGGCTGTTTTTCCTCGCCGTCATGGCGTCGGAGGGCTTTCAGTACCGCGCGCTGTACGACTACAAGAAGGAGCGGGAGGAGGACATCGACCTGCACGTGGGTGACATGCTGGTGGTGAGCAAGGGGGCGCTGCTGGTGCTGGGCTGCGGCAGCGGCGCCGAGGAGCGGCCTTCCGAGATCGGCTGGCTGCCCGGTTTCAACGAGACCACGCAGGTAGGCCGTCTCCGTGGCGACGCAGACCTCCTGTACGCATCTGCGTCTTAAACCGTCTCCCCTGACAGGAAAAAGGTGACTTCCCGGGAACCTATGTGGAGTTCGTCGGCAGGAAGAGGATGTCTCCGCCCACGCCAAAGCCCCGCCCACCCCGGCCGGCATCCGCCGCGTCGGTGCGGGCGGACTCCGAGTCAGAGAGTGAGTGAGCGAGAGGGACGTGTGCCGGTCACGCAGACGCTGACCCTGCTCGGTTTCATTTCAGCCGTCACGTTGCCGGACCTCCCGGAGCAGTTTGGGCCGCCTGACTCGGCCCCGCCCCTCCTCAGCAGACTCATGGAGGCCGTCGAGACCAAAGGTAAGCGTCCTCTGTGGCCTTCTTCCTGACATCATGCTGACATCTTGTGTGCCGGCGTGCAGGTGCGGACTGTCCCGGTGTGTACCGTGGCGTCAGCGCAGGAAGTCTGGACTCACGGCAGCTGGCCGACGCAGGTCTGGAGATCGTATGCCCGCCCCATTACCCGCCCCCCGCCCTCGTCTGCTTTAACGTTGGCGTATTTGTATTTGCAGACCTGGAGCACCTGGAGGTGTCGGCGCTGTGCGACGGGGTGGTCCGCTTTCTGCAGGACCTCCCCGGACCCGTCCTCCCGCCCTCGCTGCAGGCCGACATGATGCACGCCGCGCAAGGTCAGTGTGACTCCGCCCCCCAACAGCTCCTCCATCAGTGATGTGATCCCGCTGATCGCCCTTCTCTCAGAGGTCCGCGACCCAGAGGAGTGCGCCCGGGTGCTTCTGGGCGTGGCCAACTCTCCGGTCTGCCCCGCCCAGTACGGCCTGACCCTGCTCAGCGTGGTCCGACACCTCGCCAGACTTTGTGTGCACGCCACCCGGAACCAGCTGAACGTCTCCAACCTCGCAGAGACCTTCAGCCCTCTTCTGTTCCGACACACGGCGACCGGGTCGGTCTCACACTCGCAACCCTCCAAATATGACATAGCATGACAGTGTGGCGCGGGACATTTATGACGACTGGAAAACGGGGGTGAGGTTACAGTGAGAAGAGATACAGAAGGGTGCCTAGCAGATATGAGGATGGGAGTGACCAGGATGGATAGGATCAGGAAGGAGTAAATCAGTTCTTACTAAGAGTTAGTTGCTTTCTTCTCAGGTCCGAATCTGGCCCGGATCCTCTCGTCCAGGCCCTGGAGGTTCTGATCAGCAGCGAGCTCAACATGAACCAGGCCGCTCCAGGTAACGTGCTGTCGCCACGGTTACGTTACGTTGTTACGTCCGCCACAAACAGGAAGTTGACTGGGCTCTACCGCTTTCAGCTCTGCCTCCCAAACCCAGCAAGTCTTCCACGCCAGCCGCCTCCTGCAGCTTCAACAACAGCATGGCGCTGCAGGACGCCGAGTGGTACTGGGGCGACATCTCCAGGTAACGCCCACCCACGCCAACGCCGGCGCCGGCGCACCCTCACTGCCCTGCCTCCTCTTCCTGCTTTCCAGGGAGGAAGTGAACGAGAAGCTGCGAGACACCGCCGACGGCACCTTCCTGGTGCGGGACGCCTCCACCAAGATGCACGGAGATTACACGCTGACGCTGAGGTGAAGGGTCCGCCCCGTTCTCGCCACGCACTCGCTCACGCCGCCGTTCCAAACGTACGAATGCCTGTGCCTGCAGGAAGGGAGGCAACAACAAACTGATCAAGATCTTCCACCGGGAGGGCAAGTACGGCTTCTCGGACCCGCTGACCTTCAGCTCGGTGGTGGAGCTCATCAACCACTACCGCCACGAGTCCCTGGCACAGTACAACCCCAAGCTGGACGTCAAGCTCCTCTACCCGGTCTCCAAACACCAGCAGGTAGGCTCCACCGGGCCACGCCCCTGCCGCTGGGGCACCCTGATCATCATCATGAAGATCATGATGATGATGTCACGCAGGACCAGGTGGTGAAGGAGGACAGCATTGAAGCCGTGGGGAAGAAGCTCCACGAGTACCACCTGCAGTACCAGGAGAAGAACCGCGAGTACGACCGGCTCTACGAGGAGTACACCAGAACCTCTCAGGTACACGCCCCCCACTTCCTGTCATCCGAGACCTGACATGGAGACCCGACGTCCCGTGTGTCTCCTCCTCGGTCGGCAGGAGATCCAGATGAAGCGGACCGCCATCGAGGCCTTCAACGAGACCATCAAGATCTTCGAGGAGCAGTGTCAGACTCAGGAGCGCTTCAGCAAGGAGTACATCGAGAAGTTCCGGCGAGAAGGCAACGACAAGGAAATCCAGAGGTGGGTTGTTACCATGGCAACTGTGCTGCGAGGGCAGCAGAGGGGGTAGCTTGGTGTCCGCACGACCAGGAGCTGGACTGTTTTGACTGGCTGAACGTCCTGCCCCCCCACCCCAACACAGGATCGTGGAGAACTACGACAAGCTGAGGTCCCGCATCAGCGAGATCGTGGACAGCAAGCGCCACCTAGAGGTGGACCTGAAGAAACAGGCTGCAGACTACAGAGAGATCGACAAGAAGATGAACAGCATCAAACCAGACCTCATCCAGCTGCGCAAGACCAGAGACCAGTACCTCATGTACGGCCCCCCCACCTTCTCGCCCCCTCCGGCACTGGCATCGTGCTAACCCGTGTGTGTCTCCAGGTGGCTGACGCAGAAGGGCGTCCGTCAGAGGAAGCTGAACGAGTGGCTCGGCCTGAAGAACGAGACCACAGAAGAGTAAGTGGACTCCATCACGTCACTCCTTAGGGTTCCTCAGCAGATGTTTGGAGCGTCATGTTAACCCCCCCCCCCCCCCCCCCCCCCCCCCCGCAGCGAGTACAGCATGGTGGAGGACGAGGAAGACCTTCCCCACCACGACGAGCGGCTGTGGCGGCTGGGGAACATCAACCGCCTTCAGGCGGAGTCGCTGCTTCGTGGCAAGAAGGACGGAACGTTCCTGGTCCGGGACAGCAGCAAGCCCGGCTGCTACGCCTGCTCCGTGGTGTACGTCCCCCTTTCTTCTCGTACGCCGCCGATGCCAGCGGCTGCGCCAAGGTGACCTCGGGTGTTTTGCGTTCCAGGGTGGAGGGCGAGGTGAAGCACTGCGTCATCAACAAGACCAGCACGGGCTTCGGCTTCGCCGAGCCGTACAACCTGTACGCGTCTCTGAAGGAGCTGGTCCTGCACTACCAGCACACCTCCTTGGTCCAACACAACGACTCCCTGAACGTCACGCTGGCCTTCCCCGTCTACAGCCAGCAGAGACGCTGACCCCGCCCCCTTCTCCTCCTCTCCTCCCTCCCTCACCGCCAGTCCACAGGTACTGACAGCGGGCACATTCCAAAGACTCCGCCCCCTTCAGGTGACTCAGGTGCTGTGATGTCATTGATGGCCAACATTTCATCGACACGCTCGGTATTCCCGCCACGCCTCCATGCTCTTATTTTGAAATGTGGCTTGCGTTCCCCCGAACCTTCTTGTCTTCACGATCGTTAATAAAACACTTTGTTCCTTTTACCACGCCTCTTCTCTGCCGGACCCGCCCATCGCCTCGCTTGCATCACCACCACGGACGATGGCAAATGGCCGGCGTGAGTGACGTAAGAAAAGCTGAGGGGTTTTGGTGAGTGGAAAAAAAAGGATGTTTATTTGAGTCAGCGGTGTCCAAAAAAACACAACTTGAGTCCCAAAGGCAAGACCACACGGACATGCAACACGTCACATTATTTACACGCCCCCGTTGCCGTGGCAACCGCCACAGACAACCACGCCTCTCCTGCCTGGCGCCGCAGATCGGAAGGAACCGTGTATGCCGTGAGTCCAAACGGGGGCGGCATGGAGCGGATGTTTGGCTAATGTTTAGCCATGCTAATACATTAGATGTCAGCTTCCTGTGATTGGACGGAGACGGCTGGTGTCACCCTGAAGGGGTGGAGCTTAGAGTCCCCCTCCAAGCGTGTCAGGTGAGTGTTCTCAAAAGAACAACAAATGCCTTCACTGGACTTTGGTGGCGTGGGGTGAGGAGGGGTGAGGAGGGGAGGGGGATGGATGCGAGTCCCGTTTGGTACGGCGCCTTAGGAGGTCTTGACCAGGTCGTACACGTAGATGTGGAAGTCGTCATCGAACTTGATGAAGTAGACGGAGGGCTTGGCCTCCACCTGATGGATGACCATCCCCGAACGCTTGCCGCCGTCCTCTTTGGCGTACTCCACCTGCTTGCCCACCAGGCTGTCCACCACCTCGCCGGGCTCGCGCTCCGCCGCCGCGTTGTCGTCTGCGCGCACAGGAAGCCGTCATGCTAGCCGCATTAGCACGCGCTACGTTGCGTTGGAGCGTCACTCACTGGAGTCGGGCATGATGCGCAGGTCTCCCTCCTTGTAGTCGTCCAGCAGCTGGTACATGTAGAGGACCGGGTCCTTCTCGTAGGTGATGTAGAACCACGACGTCATGATGGGAGCCCGAGCCAGGACCATCCCGCGCCACTCCTCCTTGGGCCCGTCCTCCGTCTCGAACATGTGCTCCACCGCCTTCCCGATCATGGCGTCGGCCAGCGGCGCGTCGCTTACCCGTGCCGGTGCTAGGACGGCGAAAGACGTACGGCACGTCCATAAGGGGCGTGGGACACGGTCCAATGTGGTCACTCACCTACGGGGTCGGGAAGAACCTCCAGGCTCAGCACGCGCTGGTCGCTGTGCAGCTCCAGGCCGTAGATGCAGTCGAAGCCGTCGTACTTGATGAGGTAGAGGGACGGGTTCACCGGAACCTGGTCCAGCACCGTCCCCTTCCACTGGGACGACTTGCCTGCGCGGCGCAACAAAGCCGGTCATCACGTGACCCCACCCCGCCCCTGAACGCTGACATCACATGACTTACTGCCCTCCTTCCAGATGTGCTGGATCCTGCATCCCACCATGTTCCTCTTGGGGGGCGACAGGGTCCTACTGGGGGCCACGCACCTCTGCTTCCTGGGGGACAACACACACGGTAACACACCCGAGCCGCGGGACAAACGACGCTTGCTTCCTGTGTCTCACTTGTGTGGGTTCTTCTTCTTCATCATGCTGGCGGACACGCCCGAATGTCCTGGAAGACAAAGTCACCCTGCTGTGAAGACCAACGTCCACAACGGCACGCCAACATGGCCGCACGCCAACATGGCCGTACGCTCACCTCCGTCCGTTCGGGGCCGCGCCCCCTCTGGGCTCTTGAAGGGGGTCTTCATTCATACACCTGGGGGAGGGTTTCAGGATGGAGGGGTTGGGGGTGGGGGAGGGGAGGGAAAAGAGGAGGAGCACCAGGAATTAGACCGGGTCCGGAAGCATTCAGCCTGGCGGGAAAGGCTACGTTCCAGCTGTGGGCGAGAAAAGCAACTCATCACTTTCATTCTCCCAAAACAGCAACCCGAAGACCGGGACCGGAACCGGAACCGGGACCGTTTCCTGACGACTCCTGCGTCCAACAACAACAAGCCGTTGTGACGTCATCTACACGTACACGTGTGCCATTTATGGTCACTGTCAGGCTGTCATGTGTTCACATGCATCGCGTGTTGTCACATGTTTTCGCTCGGCGGTGACGTCATGACCTCGCTGCGCGTGTTTGCGAGAGAAGACCGACAAAAAAAACATCTAAAGTGCAAACGTGTCGTCTTCCTAAACTAACGATGCTAATCTGGTTAGCATCACAGAGGCAGCATCCACCCGAGGCGCCAGTGAACAAAGAGGAAGAGGAGGAGGGGGTGGGCGGCTGAGAAGAGACAGGCACGGGCGCCAACACAGCACCGTGGCGCGAAAAGACAAAGCTCTACGGAAACGGCTCCACGCCGTCAAGTGTTCCGCCTCCTTACCGACAAGACGACCGGTTGCCCGCCACTATCGCAATCGACGTCCGGGAGTTCAATTGATCCTCTTTGCCACCAACAGGGTCGCCTGTGGGCCAAGCTAGCTGCGCTAACAGGCAGACACGGCGGAAGTGAGGGCTCGCTGCCTCCAAAGTTAAAGCATGAATACACGACGATGCACCGGCTGTTGCTGCTGTGAACTTCCGCGGTGTCACATATTCGAATCCGCGTCCACGTAATCCCATCGAGGACTACATTACCATCCGAGAACAAAATCATCCATCCATGTGTCGTTATTTTGATGTAAGTATACTTTACAGAAAGTGGATATAGTAATTAGAACATCATTTACTCAAAAGAACAAACAATAGAGTTCGCGAAAACATCAAGGCCTCAAATAATAATGGCAAACAAACGTTTAATCGTCAACGTCAAATGGTTTTATTTTGAAAATAAAACACCGGAAACGGAAATGGGCGACCAAAATCCTTCCACCGAAGAGTTTAGCAAGATAGTGAGCTGTCGATTGAGCGCGACGAGCAACAGCTTCTTCCTGCAAAATACTGAGCTGTGGACGGGCTCGAGCTCCACTGCAACGAAAACACCTTCACGTGGACACACTAGGCTGAACTATCGCGATCAAACTTACAGAGGGGAGCATTAAAACAACATCTGCTGATCTGGGGTCTGTTACAATGCAAAACATTTTTTTTAGAAAGTGCGTTCGTTTTGTTACCAGGGATGCCCTACAGACTTCACACACAGCCGGATACATTATCAATATACTCCGAGCAAGCGAAAACTACGTTGGGCTTTGATCTTTGTGGTGACTCTCAGTGACTTTTAATATCGTAACGCAACACATCTCCAGTCGATAGACGAACAAGTCTGCGATCGCACCGCACAAGCGGCACGTCCCGGTGAGCAAAACACTGACGCGCCTCGAATCAATCAGAGCGGAGGAATGCCAGTTGAAAGCCAAGCCTTCGTCACAGTTTAGCTGGAGTTGACGTCGCCGTCCAACTTGGTACGAGTTTGTACGCTGGAAGAGACGGAGACACCGCGGGGCGATGCTTCGTCACACACACCGAAACGATGTGCCATGATCCCGCCGGGGAAGACGGTGCGCGAGGCCGGCGACATCATGTTGGTCCGCAGCTCGGTAAGCACGAGCTCGCCGGCTGGGTTAGCATTAGCGGCTAACGCTAGCATTGGCGGCTCATGTCAACTTGCGAAGTAGTGTCGTAAAGTAGTATGTAACAGTGGCAGCTATCGTGGTTATTGTTCTTTATTTCTCCAAGTACAAAGTAGGTGGAGGAACTTTTATCTGTATCGCTATTAGCGAGTATTATCTGAGTTGAAAACATCGTTTGTGACGAACAGGAAGTGTGTGATGGTACAGGAAGTAGTTTCCCTTTGTGGTGTCAGCAGGCGAGGGGTGGAGCCAAGGTGATACACGCCGTGGTGGTCATCTTCCTGGAGTTCTTCGCCTGGGGGCTGCTGACCACGCCCATGCTGACTGTGAGTGACACACCCGCTCTCACCTTTTCTGTCGTCATATCCGTTGGTGGCTGCCGAACAGGAAGTGGAACTAGAAGCGCTGCTGTCACGCGTGTACTTTCAGGTTCTCCATGAAACATTCCCACAGCACACCTTCCTGATGAACGGACTAGTCCAAGGTGTCAAGGTGAGTCCGTGCGCCGCCAAGGGTGTGGTTAGCATGCTAACGTCGGCGTGTCTCAGGGCTTCCTGTCGTTCCTGTCGGCTCCTCTGATTGGTGCTCTGTCGGACATCTGGGGCAGGAAGTCCTTCCTGCTCATGACCGTCTTCTTCACGTGCGCTCCCATCCCCTTCATGAGGATCAGCCCCTGGTGAGGTGTTGTTGTTTGCAGCGCTCGTCCGCCATGTTAAGCCTTCCAGTCACATGACCACCATGTGAGCGCCGGGAGGAGAATTCCAAAGCTCCAGCATGTGACTGGAATTGGTCTAATCTGCTTGGATGCGTGACCTTAGTGTGTGCGTGTACACGCAGGTGGTACTTTGCTCTCATTTCCGTGTCGGGAATCTTTGCCGTGACCTTCTCGGTCGTCTTCGCCTACGTGGCGGACATCACCGACGAGCAGCAGAGGAGCACCGCTTACGGCCTGGTCAGTGCACGCACGCACGCGCACGCACGCACGCACGCATGCGCACAGTGCACGTGGTGACGGAGCGTCCGTGTTTGTGGGCGTGGTCAGGTGTCGGCCACGTTCGCCGCTAGCCTGGTGACGAGCCCGGCCATCGGGGCGTACCTGTCGGTGAAGTACGGCGACAGTCTGGTGGTCCTGGTCGCCACGGTGATCTCCGTGGCCGACATCGCTTTCGTCTTCCTGGCGGTCCCGGAGTCGCTGCCCGACAAGATGCGTCTGACGTCGTGGGGCTTCCCCATTTCCTGGGAGCAGGCCGACCCCTTCGCCGTGAGTCCCAGTGGGGGGGGCGGGCCTTCGTGTGTGATTGGCAGCTGACGCCTGGTTTCTTTGTTCAGTCGCTGCGTCGCGTCGGGAAGGACTCCACCGTGCTGCTCATCTGCGTCACCGTCTTCCTGTCCTACCTGCCGGAGGCGGGGCAGTACTCCAGCTTCTTCCTCTACCTGAAGCAGGTGACCTTTGACTCCTCCCCCATCTTGCCCACCCGACAACGCCAACAATGCCGTGCCCCTCCCCCAGGTCATCGACTTTTCTCCCGCCGCCATCGCTGCCTTCATCGCCATGGTGGGCGTCCTGTCCATCATCGCTCAGGTGCTCCTGGCTGGTCACGTGATCCCAAAGAGGCCCCTCCCCCAGCCTGACACCTGTGTGTGTGTGTGTGTTGCAGACGCTGCTCCTCAGCGTCCTGATGAGGACCGTGGGGAACAAGAACACGGTTCTCCTCGGTCTGGGCTTCCAGCTGCTCCAGCTGGCCTGGTACGCCTTCGGATCCGAACCCTGGTGAGTCCTGGTCATTTTCAGGAAGTGGTGTGGCCCGCGTAACCTGGCGTCTTCCTCTTCCAGGATGATGTGGGCGGCGGGAACGGTGGCGGCCATGTCTTCCATCACGTTCCCGGCGGTGTCTGCTCTGGTGTCACACAGCGCTTCCCCTGACCAGCAAGGTAAGCACGTGCACGTACGTGCGCACGCACGTATCTTCCCCACGTAGTAAGCGTGTGCGTGCTCAGGTGTGGTCCAGGGCATGATCACCGGGATCCGGGGGCTGTGCAACGGTCTGGGCCCGGCCCTCTACGGCTTCATCTTCTTCCTGTTCAACGTGGAGCTCAACGACGTCCAGCCGGCGTCCGCCAGGCCCGCGCAGCACATCAAGGTACGCACGCACATGCTCAGTAGGACGGGAAACAGTTTGGGGAAGCTTGGTAGTACACGCTTTGGACACCAGGGGGCAGCGTAGCCTGGTGCTAACTGGGCTGGTACTCAAGCGTTTCTGTTTATTAAACACACGCCAATCATAAATACAAAATACTTTTAAAGCGTAAAAAAACAAAGCAGCTGCAACGTGACTCGTTGCTGCCTCGTGTGGACGTGATCGGGTACGACGGCCTTTGGCTGACACGAAGCGTCGTTGTCGCACGCAGAAGTCGAGCGTTCCCGGGCCGCCCTTCCTGTTCGGAGCGTGCGCCGTGGTGTTGGCGCTCATCGTGGCCGTCTTCATCCCCGAGCGCCGCCCGCAGCCGCCCGACATCAAGACCTGCTCGGCCAGGAAGTCCAGCGGCAGCACGCCCGCCACCCACGCTCAGGATACCGGCGTCGCTCTGGCCACGCCCACTAGCGACGCGGAGGACATTGAGCCGCTCTTACAAGACAGCAGCATGTGATTGACAGCCAGGCTGGCCAATCACAGCACAATACGGGAGATGCCTTTTTAAATAATCTATCCATCAGAGGTCAAAGGTCATTCCAAAAGAGTCCACCTGTGTTGCCATGGCGATCGGTGGACCTATTTCCCTTCCAGTGTTTTTAGACTGGTCACATGACCCGCCAAGCGCCGCGGTCGTGTCATCCGCACTTTATTTTCTTCAGTGTGTGCCTCCTCCTGCTTCCTTCACTGGACAATAAAGTACCCAAGCCTTCATCGCCCCCCCCGCCCCGCTTCTCTCTTGGCAACATGCTAACGTTAGCGCATCCCTCCACCCCTTCTTCCAAAGCTAGCACTAGGTGGCATAATGATACAACGCTAACATGGCTACATTATGTCCACTATATTGGACTATAGGGATGCTATTTCAAGTCCAAAGGGCTCTAATGATGTTAAAAGGTCCTAATCAGGTTTTCTATGCCTTGTTTTCTCTTATTCTGTCTCCTATATGGAGTAATAGGGGTGTAAAGGTGACTGTAGGGATGCTATTTCATGTCCAGAGGGCTCTAATCATTTTTAAACACTATTGAGAAGGTCCTAATCAGGTTTTCTGTGCCTTGTTTTCTCTTATTCTGTCCCCTATATTGAGTAATAGGGGTGTGAAGGTGACTATAGGGGTGTTATTTCATATCCAGAGAGCTCTAATGATGTTAAAAACAGTATTTAGAAGGTCCTAATCAGGTTTTCTATGCCTTGTTTTCTCTTATTCTGTGTCCTATATGGAGTAATGAGGTATGAAGTATAGGGGTGCTATTTCATGTCCAGAGAGCTCTACCATGCAGTAAAGGAGGGGTTGTGGTGCGTTCAAGGGTTGGCAAACAAAATCATCGCAATCTTCCCGCGTGGGGAAAAGCAGTGGGGCTACGGTGGTGACGTCACAGCAGACAGGAAATGGACACCTTGGTGGTGGCGTAGGGGACGTCCTCTGGGGGGAGGGGGGGGGGGACAGGAAGAGGGTGGGACCAATGTGTGCTGCTGAAGGACAGACGGGGAGACTCACCTCTGTCCTTCAGCGTGTCCACGTAGACCTCCATGAACTCCTTCTCGCTGATGTCCTTCATCATCTCCTCTTCCTCTCGCCACCTCCCCCTCCCTCTTCCTCTCTCATGGATCTCCTCTTCCTTCTTGTCGCTGGCGGGACTGTCATACAGTCGGATGAACCTGATGGGTGGAAGTGTTACTGATGTGTGTGTGCGTGTGTGTGCGTGCGTGTGCGTGTACTTGATGGAGGGGTTGCTGCACAGGCGGGTGGGAATGCAAACCAGCTCCTCTCCACTGACCACCATCATGCTGAGGGTGGGGATGTTGGCCAGGCACTGAGGAACATACGTCAGCTTGTTCTTGTGCACCAACAACGTCTGCAGCTGCTGCAGCCTGACACACACACACACACACACACACACACATCATGACCCTGCTGTGTGTGTGTGGGTCAGAGTGGGCGGTCCTACCTGTCCATGTCCTGCGGCAGGTCGCTGAGTCGGTTGTGGCTGAGGTCCAGCAGCTGCAGGTTGCTCATCCTCAGGGCGCAGATGGGAATGGAGGCCATGTTGTTTTGGGCCACGTCTAAATGACGCAACTTCTTCAGCGCGCTCAGCTGCAGGAACGTCACCTTGGTTACGCCACCTTGGTTACGCCACCTTGGTTACGCCACCTTGGTTACGCCACCTTGGTTTGCATTCGCCATGGTTTTTAGTCCTACATCTCGGTTTTCATACGTCTTGGTTTGCAGACGCCCCGGTTTTCATTTGTACATCTCGGGTTTTATACGTCTCGGTTTTCATTTGTACGTCTGTTTTTATACATCTTGGTTTGCATACGCCCTAGTTTTCATTTGTACGTCTCGGGTTTGCATACATACGTCTCAGTGTTGATACGTCTTGTTTTGCATTTGCCCTGGTTAACATTCGTACATCTCGGTTTTCATAGGTCTTGCATAAGCCCTAGTTTTCATCCAACTTGGTTTGCATTCCTAAGTCTCGGTTTTCAAACATCTGTTTTTTCTATGCCTCAGTTATCATTTGTATGTTTCTGTTATTGTACTCTCGGTTTTCATACGTTTTGGTTTGCATACATGGCCCTGCGGTTGTCTGGCAACCAGGACCCCAATTCTTGCCCAAAGTCACCCTGACGAGGACAGGATGGATGGGTGGTTTTCATACGCCTATGTTGCCAGCTCTTAAGGTGTCGAGGAGCTGGGTTAGCACGGGTGCTAACACTACTAGCTAGCACGCAGACGCCGTGTTTGTGTGGAGTTCTGACCTCAAAGGGCAGCTGGCACAGGTTGGCGTTTCCAGCGAGTTCCAGGCGCTCCAGGTTCTGGCAGTCCCCCAGCTGAGCAGGGACGCCACGCAGGCGGTTGAAGCTGACGTTCAGCTCCCTCAGCGCCGCCAGCTTTCCTGGGGATGGAGCCTGGTTGAAGGTGGGAACGCCAAGAAACACCACCAGCCTCATCTCACCGATATCAGGTGGAAGCTCCGTGAGGGCATTTTTGGGCAGGTCCAACACGGTGAGCAGCGTGAAGGAGGACAAGTAGTCCGGGAGCTTCTGGATCTGGGTGCTGGTCACGTGCCACTCCCGCAAATATGTCATCCACTGCAGTTCCCTTGGGAAGTCCTGCCGGGAACACGCCTCGTCACCTGCTATCTTTAGCTGGCTAGCTAGCTCGCTCACCTTCCACTGACGCCCGTCCAGCTGGAACACCAACTTCTTATCACCATCGCTCGCATCTGGATCCTCACCACATGGACGCTCTGCTAGTAGGAAACTACTCTCATCTACCTCACCATCACCAGCGTGTGTACCATGGTGCGTGCGTGGAGGAGATGCGGTCTTGCAGTAGATCCGATACTGCCACTGTTGTTCAATCCTACAACCACAGGAGGACAAATCAGCGCCACTCTGAAGGTCAGATGTTGAGGATGTGGTCTGACTTGGCGAGGGCGCTCCTCTCCTTCCTCTCATGCTCCTTCCTCTGGCGCTGCTGCTGTTTCTTCACACGGACTTCCCACAAGCTCCTCACCGCCAACACGTCGTAGGCGGGAACGTGCACCTTCCTCTCCAACGTCATCACGCTCCACGGCCACCTGGAGGAACACCCCGCAGCTGTGAGTGGCAAAGATAGGAACGCAAACAAACTCCATTTGGAGATGTTATGGAATAGATGGTCTTTGTTAGCTCCAAGAAGAAAAACGAGTTCCTACCTCTTCAAACGTCTTCACCAGTGCTAACTTGTTGACTCACTGTGTGTGTGTGTGTATTTTTAGCAGCAGACGTGATCATGGTGTATGTCACATGACACCATCACCTTTACATAGCCTGCTAGCTAAGCTAGCACGCTAACAATGACAGCTCACCACAACAATACATCACAACAAGTAGCGTATCAAATATGACTGCTTTATTTTCACATCGTACACGTTCTATCAGGAAAATGGCTTCCATAACAATCAGTATAATCAAAATAAGTCAGAAGAGCGGGGCCGCCTCGGCAGCTTTGACCCGGGCGGCAAACAGCACCACGCACTTCTCCACGTGAGCGTTGATGTCGGCCTGAGACGCTCGTGGCCTCTCGCGCACGAACTCCGCCACGCTCACGATGCACTCCCTCTGCGCACGCGCACACACAAACAGTAGTTAAAGGTAACGTGTTTAAAGGTGACATGTGACGTCACCGGCGCCGGCACCCACCCTGTAGGCGTCCACTTGGTCCTGGCCCGTGAGGCGGCCAAACAGGTCCCTGGCCACCCGGAAACGCGTCAGCGCCGCCAGCAGGCCGCGGTCCTCCTCGCTCTGGGAGCTCAACCACTTGAGCAGCGCCGCCTGTAGGGAACGATCAACATGGCGGAGGAGTTCTTCGAACACTACACATACGAAGAGTATATGCGTACGAAAGTGGCAACAATTTCAAGTCAATTCCACAATAAAGACAAAGTAAAGGTATCAATACAAATAAGGGGAAAAATAAATCAATCGTTCATCGTCTTTTACGAACATTTTTACGTAAGCTAAGTTAGCCTTAGCATGCTAACATTCGGCCTCGCCAGACATGTTTGCATCGAGACTACCTTTCTTGCTTATCAAAAAGTCAACAACTTTAGAGCAGTGGAGTGAAATGATGTGACAACAACAAACGTGAGCGTTGATCAAGCGGAAACGTAACAATAACGTCAACATCAGATGGGTGTCGGACTTCCGCCTCACCTGCTGGAGTAACTCCATGTTGCTCATGTGCCCTCCGGACGCCGCCATCTGGGACCAGGAAAGCCGCACAAAAATGGGAGAAAAAACTTGAATCCAAGTCCCAAATGGGACTTTTTTACGCGGATGTGAGTGACGGTGAAGCCGTACTTGTTTACGTCTCTTCTTCTTCCTGTCTAGCCGTTGTGATGGTAGGCCGCTGCTGCCACCCAGCGGTCACAGCGCGGCACTACAAGAGTTTCAATGTTTGTTTGCTTTTGCTTTATCTTTTGGTGCACGTGGGGGCGGAACTACCAACAAATGTCATGTATGTATTAAATAAAGACATTTACAATCGTTTGATGTATTTGAGTAGAAACGAGTTTTATTTCAAAGTGCGGTCAAGACCAAAACATGAGCCGGTCGGTCAAAAGTCTTTCGTCGACCTGGGTCACATGACAGATCAGCTGTGCTCTTTACTTTTGGAGAAGGAGCCCAGCTGTTTGGTGTTGACGTCCCGGAGCTGCTCCAGCTGCCTCTGGCCGCGCCGGTACAGGTACTCGATGTGCATCACGTCCGTCTTCTTGATGCCGGCGTTCTCCCTGAACTCGTCGCGGATTCGGGGGAGGAAACCCGGCTTGTCCCGGCCGGCTCGCAGGAACTGTCGGTAGAGCTCCAGGACCTGCTTCTGCAGCTTGCTGTGCCGCGCCATGGCCCTTCTCCACGAAGGTGGCTGCGGCTAAACGTGCATTGTCTGCCGGATCGCTGTCATGTCCTCTGCCTGGACGTCTGGAGGAAGCAAACACACAACTTCAGGTGATTGACATGGATGCCATGTGGTCACCATGGTAACAGCTGTCTTACTTAAACCAACATTTGACCTGTGTTCTGAGTACACCAGTATTACAGTGGTAGTAATATAGTCAAGTACTACGACTTTCACACCACCAAAGAGGAAGCAATTGAACCATACATGCACACATGATATAAAATAATAACTTTGTTAGTGAAGTACAATACGAGGACGCTAGTCACAGCATGTATGCTAACATGTTAGCATGTTCGGTACTTACTGTGAGGAGAAAATGTTGAACCCTAGCTTCTTGAACGCTGCTTATTCTGCCACTAAGACAAAAAAGACCCACAAAAAGAAAACCTCACAAGTCAGTCGGTGTCCGTTTGCAAGACCAGGGCAGCGTGGAAGACGGAAAACCAACCTTGACGTCGTTGCCTGGGTTAGCCTAGCTTGGCGTAAGTTAGCTAACGTTGACCTTTGTGGGCGTGGCCGCGGAATGAAACCCCAGCTTCCGGTGGTTTCATTCAAAAACGGAACAAATGCCGACTAAAAGAAGAAACAGCAAATAGCTGTATGATCATGACATTGTGTCATAAACCATACACATCTGTATATGTTTTGTTTGATTTACCTCCTATTTAAGTCGCAAAAATGTGTCAACGAAGGCTTTTAGTCTGACAAACTCCAAAGTGACAGACGGAGTGCTTCCGGTTAGCATTACGGCTGAAATGTCAAAACATAGCAGCGCAGGTTTGTTTTCTTCTCGGTTAAAACCCACATTAGAAGCTTTTCGTATCGAGTATAACTGTGTTTAATAACTAATATCATAAATAAATATCTGATGATACAATGGCGGTCTTTTGAAGATATTTGCCGAAGTTAGACGCTGCTTTATCGGCCCATTGACGTCTTTTACCTTCATATTGACTTGATGAGGCTGATATAGAAATCCCTTGACTAGAAGGTAGTAGTAGGACTTTTCTGGTGAGTATTAAATCGAATTAGTCGTCTTTCTGTGTCGGAGGGTGCACTTTGATAGAGTGCTTCTCTTGCCCTTCGCCGCTAGGGGGCCATGGAGGCGGAGCTTGAGCGGGTGGAGGAGGAGGTGCAGCTCCTGCTGAGCGGCCAGGGGTCGGAGGTCACGGCGTGCGACGTGGGCCTGGAGCAGAGCAAGCCGGCCTCGCTGAGGAACAACGTCTCCTACATCGTCTGCGCCGTCATCTTCAACCACACGGTCCCTGACGCCGCCGGGGGGGAGGAGCTAAGTCCACCATGACACTCATTATTCATTTCATATCATTTAGGAGGAAGTGCTGATGGTCCAGGAGGCCAAGCAGGACTGCTATAAGAAGTGGTACCTCCCGGCGGGGAGGGTGGAAGTGGGCGAGAGCCTGCAGGAGGCGCTGCTGAGGGAGGTGAGTCTCTGTGAGCCCCGCCCCCTTCCATCCATCCGCAGGGCGCAGCATTGGACGCCTGCTTGTGTGCAGGTGAAGGAGGAGGCGGGGTTTGAGTGTGAGCCAATCACGTTGTTGCTGATCCAGGAGCAGGGACCGCAGTGGATCCGCTTCATCTTCCTGGCCAAGGTCACAGGTCAGCAACGCATGTGGGCGGGGCTTTGGACCTGCTACGATACTTTATAGTGTCTCTTATATATAAGATAAAAAAAGAACTTACAGCCTTCTATATATGCATCTAGACTATAATAGAGCCCTCCAGACATGAAATAGCACCCCTATAGTCTCCTCTACACGCTGATTACCAAATATGTCCGACATAAGAGAAAATAGGACATAAACAAAACAATTTACCACCTTCTAAATACAGTTTTTAACATTAATAGAGCTCTCCAGACATGAAATAGCACCCCTATGTGCACCTCTACACTCCTATTACCCAATATAGTAGACCTAAAAAGAGAAAATAAGACATAGAACACCAGTTTACTACCTTCTAAATATACATTTTAACATTAATAGAGCTCTCCAGACATGAAATAACACCCCTATAGGCACCTCAACACTCCCATTACCCAATAGAAGACATCCATCCATCCATTTTCTATATCAGTGGGGACGGGGGTTAGAGGCGGGGTCCACCCTGCAGTGGTGGCCAGCCAATCCCAGGGCACATATAGACAAACAACCATTCACACTCACATTCATACCTATGAAGCTAACATGCTAGCATGTTTTTGGAATGGGGGAAACCGGAGTACCCGAAGAAAAGCCGGGCCCGCACGGAGATGCCTGAGCGGAGAATCGAAAGCATCTCCTGACTGTGCGGCCTACATGCTAACCACTTGGCTACCGCGCGGCCCTATAGTAAACATTATAGAAGGACAACCTGTTTAGCATTAGAGCCCTGTAGACATGAAATAGCACCCCTATAGTCACCTATACGCTGAGAACTGTGCTTGCAGGCGGGACCATCAAGAGTCCATCGGCGGCTGATCAGGAGTCTCTTCAGGCCGCCTGGTGGGATAGACGCACGCCCCTCCCCCTCAGAGGGCGGGACATCCTGAGACTCATCGAGTTTGGGCTGAAGTACGATGCGGAGTCAGGCGTCACGTGACTCTGCCGTGTTTCTGACCCTGCGGTGCATTCAGGTACCACCGGGACCCCTGGCATCCCGCCACCTTGCCCACGGACCTGAGCTGCCGCCACGTGGTCCAGAGACTGGTCCTGGTCTTCACCACCCCGGAGGAGCAGGTCTGGATCCTGCTGATCAAAGGTATCCGAATGCCGTCCCCGCCCTCGCGTACCCTCCCTCGCCGCCCAACCCCTCTGCCGTGTCCCCGCAGACCCCAGGCCCCACCTCCCCGTGGCGGCGGCCGTCAAGACGCACGCCGTCAGTTGGGCGTCCAACATGGTGGCGCAGGACGCCGTGCCGTCGTCGTACTACGAGCACAGCGTCAACACGCTGGGCGTCTTCAGCCTGCAGCACAACGGGCGGCAGCACGGCAGGACGGACGGCGTGTGCTTCAACACGCTGGTGGCGCTGGAGCCCGACGCCGCCCGCCGTGACGAGGACGGCGTGGCGCTGGAGACGCCGCCCGCCCCGCACCCGCCGCCCGTGGACAACCCCCGCTACCTCTGGCACAAAGTCCAGCATCCCGCCCTGAGAGATGCGCTGCTGGACAGGAGCAGGAAGATGTCCGTCGTACCTCTGCACAGCCTCTACTGACTCTTATTGTGAAAGGACGCTTTTATTGTCTCATTCTTTCAAGGACATGGGGTGGCTTCCGGCTTCCTGTTGGGCACCAGGCCGTCCTTCAGGCTCTTCAGGTGCTTGTTCCGCTTCTCCAGGCAGGTAAGCCACTCCCCCCGCAGCCTGGCGGACAGGAGGACACGGGTCAGCGACACGCCGCCAGGGAGACGAACCACGTCACCTCGCGCTCGCCATGTTGGCGAGCCGAGACGAGGCAGCTGTCCCCCCCAACCCCCCCACCCCCCACCCGCCGTGTTGGGGATTATTCACTTTGGCAAATGACAATCACACACACGCTTCCCGTGTCCTTTTGGACCTTTCTGATGCCCTCAGCTAGCTAAACGCCCCCGCCCCCCCCATCACTCATCACCCGCCATGTTAGACACACAATTAGGACGGGGGGGGGGGGGTCCGGTCTCCTTGCTACGTGAGATGGGGGGATTAGTAACGGATAGCAGGGGGATTATCTGTCATGGTGGTGTTGGGGTTAGCGCGGGACAGGGGGGGCGGTTGGGGGTGACAGGGTGGGGGGGGGCGAGCACTGCTGGTAGAACGTCCGAATTAGGAGATGGAAATGTTTAGATGATGAATCACAATTAGGATCAAGGAATCACCCCATCACCTTCACCAGGTCTCACTAGAACTGTCCTATCAGGTCTGACTAGAACTGTCCTATCAGGTCTCACTAGAACTGTCCTATCAGGTCTGACTAGAACTGTCCCATCAGGTCTGACTAGAACTGTCCCATCAGGTCTGACTAGAACTGCCCTATCAGGTCTGACTAGAACTGTCCTATCAGGTCTGACTAGAACTGTCCTATCAGGTCTGACTAGAACTGTCCTATCAGGTCTCACTAGAACTGTCCTATCAGGTCTGACTAGAACTGTCCTATCAGGTCTCACTAGAACTGTCCTATCAGGTCTGACTAGAACTGTCCCATCAGGTCTGACTAGAACTGTCCTATCAGGTCTGACTAGAACTGTCCCATCAGGTCTGACTAGAACTGCCCTATCAGGTCTCACTAGAACTGTCCCATCAGGTCTGACTAGAACTGTCCTATCAGGTCTGACTAGAACTGTCCCATCAGGTCTGACTAGAACTGCCCTATCAGGTCTGACTAGAACTGTCCCATCAGGTCTGACTAGAACTGCCCTATCAGGTCTCACTAGAACTGTCCCATCAGGTCTGACTAGAACTGTCCCATCAGGTCTGACTAGAACTGTCCCATCAGGTCTGACTAGAACTGTCCCATCAGGTCTGACTAGAACTGTCCCATCAGGTCTGACTAGAACTGCCCTATCAGGTCTGACTAGAACTGTCCCATCAGGTCTGACTAGAACTGCCCTATCAGGTCTGACTAGAACTGCCCTATCAGGTCTGACTAGAACTGCCCTATCAGGTCTGACTAGAACTGTCCCATCAGGTCTGACTAGAACTGCCCTATCAGGTCTGACTAGAACTGCCCTATCAGGTCGGACCAGAGCTGTCCTTTCTAGTCATGTAGCACAAAGGGATCCAGCCGTCCTTCCCATGCGATGGAGGCGGTGCTGACTTGTGGAGGGCGCTGGCGTTCATCCTGCGCTCCTCGCTGGCGGCGTGCTGGTGGTGGACGTGGATCCTGTTCTCCCAGAAGCTCCTGATGTTTTGTCTGTCGTGGATCAGCGCCAGGCTCATCTCTCTTGGGGGGGCAAGGATTTGCCATCTTTTATGGAGCGCTAGGAGGAAATAAGATGAATAAAATGGGATTTAAACACCAACCTTGGTTCCGGCTGATAGCAGACGTCCGTGTGGGAGGAACGCTGATGGCTGATGGAACACCGAGGGAACGCCGATGGAACACTGAGGGAACGCCGATGGAGCACAAACATCCACCTTGTGTGTGCGTCTGTTTGGACAGTTGCTGTGAAACCGAGCTGGTCATATGATCTTTATTTCTGATCAAGTCCTGTCACTTTTCACTCTACCGTGTGTGTGTGCATGCGTGTGTGTGTGTGTGTGTGTGTGTGTGTGTGTGTGTGTGTGTGCCATGGATACGATAGGACATAAAAGACGAGCTGCTTGGGTAATGATGTCATCAACCTGAAAGACACTTTATGGACACGTCAATCATCACAATGATTGGATGACTGGAACACTATGACGAGACAGACAGCAATAGTTGTGTTGAATGGTTGCTATGACAACACGCCTTTCACCCTTTATCCTCTAACGTCACCTACAGACATCAAAACTTAAAACTTCTATATACTTCTATGTATATTTCTATATACTTCTATGTATATTTCTATATACTTCTATGTATATTTCTATATACTTCTATGTATATTTCTATATAGTATTTCTATATACTTTGGACCATTCCCCCACAGCCCAGGTGGCCTAAGGCTGGATTTATCAATGTCCAAGCATTGAATCATTATTAATCAATATCCAAGTACTAACTCCTTATTCAGCAATATCCCAGTACTAACTCCTGATTCAGCAATATCCAAGTATTAACTCGTTATTTATCAATTCCCAAGTACTAACCTGTTATTCATCAATGTCCAAGTACTAACGCATTATTTATCAATGTCCAAGTACTAACTCGTTATTCAGCAATATCCAAGTATTAACTCGTTATTCGTCAATATCCACCTACTAACTCCTGATTCAGCAATATCCAAGTACTAACTCCTTATTCAGCAATATCCAAGTACTAACTCGTTATTCGTTAGTATCCACCTACTAACTCCTGATTCAGCAATATCCAAGTAGTAACTCGTTATTCATCAATATCCAAGTACTAACTCCTCATTCAGCAATATCCAAGCATTAACTCGTTATTCATCAATGTCCAAGTACTAACTCATTATTTATCAATATCCAAGTATTAACTCATGATTTATCAATGTCCAATTATTAACTCATGACTTATCAATGTCCAAGTACTAACTTGTTATTCATCAATATCCAAGTACTAACTCGTTATTCATCAATATCCAAGTACTAACTCGTTATTCATCAATATCCAAGTACTAACTCCTCATTCAGCAATATCCAAGTATTAACTCGTTATTCATCAATATCCAAGTACAAACTCGTTATTCATCAATATCCAAGTATTAACTCATGATTTATCAATGTCCAATTATTAACTCATGACTTATCAATGTCCAAGTACTAACTTGTTATTCATCAATATCCAAGTACTAACTCGTTATTCATCAATATCCAAGTACTAACTCGTTATTCATCAATATCCAAGTACTAACTCCTCATTCAGCAATATCCAAGTACTAACTCCTCATTCAGCAATATCCAAGTACAAACTCGTTATTCATCAATATCCAAGTATTAACTCCTTCTGCATCAATATCCAAGTATTAACTCCTTCTGCATCAATATCCAAGTATTAACTCCTTCTGCATCAATATGCAAGTATTAACAGCAATACCCAAGAATAGCTTATTAAAATCTGTGTACTCGGTCTTGCAAAGCAGTGCTGCTGCGGAGTGAAAAGCGCGACTGCGACTTCTTGGGGACACTTGTCCCCAATAAAAGTCTCAAGCTGACCTGGGGCCGGTTCCCCCTGGACCCTGTCTTGTTCCTCAGGTTCCGCCACTGGCTCAGAAACTCTTTTAGTCCAAAAGGTCAACAGACCCTGTCAGGGCCCCTACTGGTACCTACTGGGGAGTTAGCCTGATTAAACCATGGCATCCCTGGGGACGTGTGTGCATGAAGACGCACCTCGCATTCGGGTGGAACACCGAGTCTCCAGACACGAGTCGGGATGAAAGAACATCCGTAAACTCCACACTGTCCCATCCATTTGGGTGGACGAGTGTCCTTGAATCAAGGATGTTAGCATCCAGCAGCCGATGGAGCTAGCTGGTTAGAGTCAGTGACGCGTGTCCGTCATGGTCACCATGGAGACGTCCGGGTCCCGGAGAGGCGGATCCTTCACACTCTCCTCTATTCCTGCTTATCAGGGTGAACGTGGCCAAGGTGACATTCTGGCGGTTAAGGGTTTCTATTCCAATCTTCATTTCCATCTTTGGTCATCCTAGCCGCTTGTGTGGCTCCGCCCCCCAGGGCCCGGCGCCGCCTATAAGAAGGTCATGCGCCGTCCGGCCGCCGCTCGCCAACATGGCCCCCAAGAAAGTGGAAGCAAAGAAGAGCACGGAGGCAAAGAAGGCCAAAGAGGAGACCCCAGCGCCCCCTCCGAAGGCGCCAGAACCTGAGCCGGAAGCTCCGGTGGACCTGAAAAGCACGGTGGTGGAATTCAGCGCCGAGCAGATAGAAGAGTTTCGCGAGGCCTTCACGCTGTTTGACGAGACCCCGACGGGCGAGATGAAGATCACGTACGGTCAGTGCGGCGACGTGATGCGCGCCCTGGGCCACAACCCCACCAACCAGGAGGTCTTGAAGCTGCTGGGTCAGCCCAAAGCCGAGGAGCTGCACACCCGGCTGCTGGACTTTGACGGCTTCCTGCCCGTGCTGCAGCACGTGGCCCGCGCCAAGGACAACGCCCACTTTGAGGACTTCGTGGAGGGTCTCAGGGTCTTCGACAAGGAAGGAAACGGCACCGTGATGGGGGCGGAGCTCCGCCACGTCCTGGCCACGCTGGGGGAGAAGATGACGGAGGACGAGGTGGACCGGCTGATGGCGGGACAGGAGGACGCCAACGGACACGTCAACTACACGGAGTTTGTCAAACACATCCTGGCCGGATGAGGTCAGAGGTCACCACGGGAAGAACCTCCATCATCTATATGCTCCACATCTACGTTGGCAGAGCAGATCCAATCAATAAAAACACGGCTTGAAAGCTCTGTGTCGTAAATGTTGTGTTGGGGGGGTCGGGGGGGGGGGGGGGGGCGCTCAGACTGGCCAAGTTCACGGTGGCCCCCAAAAAGCAGCGCAAATCTCCAATTGAAATAAGTCATATCAGGTAGTGGGGTGTCGCCGCCATTTTGGGTTCGGATAGCCCTCATCCTTGTCTCACAGGCAAGCTCAGGCACCCAGATTATCTTTATTAGATAGCGTGGCTATTCCTGTACGCCAACTTGGCTATCTCCTTCCAGGCTGTCTTTGGAAGCCAGATGCTTACTCGGGGCGACGGCGAGGTGGAGGGTCTGGCAGTTGTCAGTCAGCACGCTGTTGGCCTCGCCGGCATTCGCCATTGGTCCGCATAGTGGCGTGCTAGCTGGCCTAAGGGGTCCACGTACGGACTGACCCCTGGGCAGCATGCGGGTCATTGCCTGACCCTAACCCTAGCCCTAACCCTAACCCTAACCCTAGCCCTAACCCTAACCCTAACCCTAGCCCTAACCCTAACCCTAACCCTAACCCTAGCCCTAACCCTAACCCTAACCCTAACCCTAACCCTAACCCTAACCCTAACCCTAGCCCTAACCCTAACCCTAACCCTAACCCTAACCCTAACCCTAACCCTAACCCTAACCCTAACCCTAACCCTAACCCTAACCCTAACCCTAACCCTAACCCTGGTCTGAGACACAAGTACCAGTTCCAACAAAGAACCACCTGTCCTCCAGATAGGACCTGAACCATTGTAGAGCAGTACCAGAGATCAGGGTCAGCGCTCAGGTCTACCTACTAACTATGCTACATGCTAGTACAACTACTACAACATTGCTACTATGCTAGCAATGCTAATGTGCTGACCTTAGCATGCTAACATACGTCTTTATATGGGTTTCTAGCTACGAAAATGGCTAAAAATGCTACTATGCTGATGGTAACATGCTGGCGATGCTAATGTGCTAACCTTAGAATGCTAACACATGTCTTTATATAGGTGTCTTGCTATTAAAAATGGCTAAAAATGCTACTATGCTGATGGTAACATGCTGTCAATGCTAATGTGCTAACCTTAGAATGCTAACACACGTCTTTATATAGGTGTCTAGCTACAAAAATGGCTAAAAATGCTACTATGCTGATGGTAACATGCTGGCGATGCTAATGTGCTAACCTTAGAATGCTAACACACGTCTTTATATAGGTGTCTAGTTACAAAAATGGCTAAAAATGCTACTATGCTGATGGTAACATGCTGGCGATGCTAATGTGCTAACATTAGCATGCTAACACACATGTTTATATAGGTGTCTAGCTACAAAAATGGCTAAAAATGCTACTATGCTGATGGTAACATGCTGGCGATGCTAATGTGCTAACCTTAGAATGCTAACACATGTCTTTATATAGGTGTCTTGCTATTAAAAATGGCTAAAAATGCTACTATGCTGATGGTAACATGCTGTCAATGCTAATGTGCTAACCTTAGAATGCTAACACACGTCTTTATATAGGTGTCTAGCTACAAAAATGGCTAAAAATGCTACTATGCTGATGGTAACATGCTGGCGATGCTAATGTGCTAACCTTAGAATGCTAACACATGTCTTTATATAGGTGTCTTGCTATTAAAATGGCTAAAAATGCTACTATGCTGATGGTAACATGCTGTCAATGCTAATGTGCTAACCTTAGAATGCTAACACACGTCTTTATATAGGTGTCTAGTTACAAAAATGGCTAAAAATGCTACTATGCTGATGGTAACATGCTGGCGATGCTAATGTGCTAACATTAGCATGCTAACACACGTCTTTATATAGGTGTCTTGCTATGAAAATGGCTAAAAATGCTACTATGCTGATGGTAACATGCTGGCGATGCTAATGTGCTAACATTAGCATGCTAACACACATGTTTATATAGGTGTCTAGCTATGAAAATGATACGGGAGCCAGGCAACGACATTTCGTTGGCAATTTCCCTGCTGTGTTATTGTGCAATGACAATAAAGGAAGTCTATCTAATCCAAATTAGACACTTTGACAAAGAGGAAGTGACATCATAGGTGCTCATAAATGTAACAATAATAATAAAAAATGTAACAATAATAGCGCTATACACTCAGACAGACTTTAATAGCGGTAGCGGTGTTGAACGATTAGTGCTTTAAAACGTTCCTATGACAAGGCTTTACACTTTTTTCTATCTTCTAACGTAACGTCACGTTTCAACGTCACCTACAAACATCAAAACATAGCAAGTTTTCTCAGTGTGCGGAAAATCGGAATATTTTCAGTACGGCAGTAAAATCCAATTTGTTGTTTTTTATTGACGTTGCCGGTGAAAGGCTACAAAGGGCCACTTCCGTGTCGTGTGTCGGCAACTCGTTTCATTGGCTGCGCTCAGCTCAATGCCCCGCCTTGTTCGGTCGTCCTTCTCTCCGATTGGACAACGTCTTTGTACCCGACGTCACCACGTCGTCTGCGCTGAATTCAAGGGATTTGGCGGGGCGAGCTGTGTTTCAAAACAATACGCGTCCTACGTCGACTTATCTTTAATTTCATCGCTAACGCGCAGGACTTGCTGTGGTTCCGGTCCAAGACTACGGTTCCGAGATGAACGGGGGATACTTTAATGGCGACGTGGATGAAATTAACAAAAAGATGGAGAGGTAAGTCGATGTTGACGCCACGAGAGTTAGCATTAGCCTGCATGTTATGAATGTTACCTATAAGTCGTAGTCTAAGTAGAAGCTAACAGCCAACTTGTCCTCCCAGGTGTTTATCCATGGAGCCAAAGGACACCATGGAAGGCTATAACAGGTAACAATAATAATACTGTCATCATAATCATACTTCTAATAATACTTGAATCACTCTTCTTAAGGGTATTAGCCATCTCTAAGTATGCCACATGGATCTTCATACGCTAGATATGCTCACAGCAGCACCAGAAATTAAAATGCAATGTGAAATATGAATCGTTGTTAGCGGATGTAAATGTCACATGACACACATTCAAACACTGTTAATATCACAAAGAAAACATTTTTTTTAAGTCGCCACGAAACACGTCACACGCTAAACACCGCCATCTAGTGGTCACAACGAGCTACCGCAGATGAAAATATGTCCTGAAGCTGAACATCAAAACCCTTGGCTTTCCTCGTTTATTGTTATTCATATGAAACCCTTTTATACTCAATAAATATCCATCTTAAAGATATGACATTCAAAGAGATATTTTGAATATTTATGTGTCACGTGAGGCGTATAAATAGATGTGATGATAAAGTTGAGTACCTGTTATTATGAGAGCTGTCAATGCATTAAAATATTTGATGGCGATTAATCGCATTTTAGAACTATTACTGGAACTATTCATTCATTAGAAATCCCACCCTTTTTGAATGTTTATTGTGAGCGGAGAATAGTCCTTGAACGCACCATCCTAATGTTCTCCGATGTGGGAACCCGTGAGGGTTGTGATGACGTTGATGCTAAATGGCTAACGCTAGCACAACACTGGACCTCACCCACGGTCATCACATTGACATCCCGTCAGTGGAAGCCGGCGCTCCAATATGGCCGATGTGGGACTGAAGCGCTGATGTGTCTTGCCGGCAGGTACATTCAACAGGGGAAAGACGTCGCCAGGCAAGGAGACTTGGGCAAGGCTCTGGAGCTCTTCAGAATGGCCGACAAAATCCAGCACAGCGAAAAGCTGCGGAAGAGAATCGAGAAGATCGAGGAGCTTCTGGCGCAGAGCTCCTCCGAGGACGACGACGCCGACCAGTTCGTGGACGTGAACAACAGCGGCCTGATGCTCTACAAGGACCTCTACCAGAAGCTGTACAACTACCAGAGGGACGGCGTGGCCTTCTTGTACGGCCTCTACCGAGACGGGAAGAAAGGCGGGATCCTGGCAGACGACATGGGTCTGGGCAAGACCATCCAGGTCATATCCTTCCTGTCGGGGATGTACGACAGCGAGCTGGTGAAACACGCGCTGCTGGTCATGCCCACGTCCCTCATCAGCAACTGGACCAAGGAGTTTGCCAAGTGGACCCCGGGCATGAGGGTCAAAGAGTATCACGGCACCAGCAAAGCCGAGCGCAGCAGGAACCTGGAGAAGATCCAGAGGAAAAGCGGCGTGATCATCACCACGTACACGATGCTCATCAACAACTGGCAGCTGCTGTCGTCCTACCAGGGCCGGGAGTTCACGTGGGACTACGTGATCTTGGACGAGGCCCACAAGATCAAGACCAGCACCACCAAAACGGCCAAGAGCGCCTCCGCCGTCCCCTCCAGAAACCGACTGCTGCTCACCGGCACCCCCGTGCAGAACCACCTCCGGGAGATGTGGGCCCTCTTTGACTTTGCTTGCCAGGGAACTCTGCTGGGCACGGCCAAAACCTTCAAAATGCAGTACGAGAACCCCATCACCCGAGCGCGGGAGAAGGACGCCACTCCGGGGGAGCGGGCCCTGGGGTCCAGGATGTCCGAGAACCTCATGACCATCATCAAGCCCTACTTCCTTCGCAGGACCAAGTCTGAGGTGCAGCAGAATAAACACGCAGAGGAGGTCCAGGGCAAGTCGCAAGGGGCGAAGGGGGCCAGGAGGAAAGACCAGAAGGAGTCCGAGACCGCCATGCCTTCGCTGACCAGGAAGAACGACTTGATTGTCTGGACGTACCTCAGTCGCATCCAGGAAGACATTTACTGGAAGTTCATATCCCTGGACCACATCAAGGAGCTGCTCATGACCTCCAGGTCCCCGCTGGCCGAGCTGACCCTCCTGAAGAAGCTGTGCGACCACCCGAGACTGCTCTCCGCTCGGGCCATCGCCAAGCTGGGCCTGAAGGACAGCCCCTCCAAGAGGCAGCAGAGCAGCGACGCGGAGATGGGCGGCCACACCATCGCCAACATTCCCGACAAGACGCTCATATCGGAATCGGGGAAGCTGGTCTTCCTGTTTGCTCTCCTGGAACGTCTCCGGGAGGAAGGTCACCGCACGCTGGTCTTCGCTCACTACAGGATGGTGCTGGACATCATGGAGCGCATCCTCAGGAACCGAGGGGTCAAGGCCCTCAGGCTGGACGGGTCCATCACTCAGGTGGCGGAGCGGGAGCGCCTCATCACGCTCTTCCAGAGGGACCACTCCTACTCCGTCTTCCTTCTCACCACGCAGGTGGGCGGGGTCGGCATCACCTTGACGGGAGCCGACCGAGTGGTCATTTTCGACCCCAGCTGGAACCCCATGACGGACGCCCAGGCGGTGGACCGGGCGTACCGCATCGGCCAGACGGCCAACGTGGTCATCTACAGGCTGATCACGTGCGGCACGGTGGAGGAGAAGATCTACAGGCGGCAGGTCTTCAAGGATTCGCTCATCAGGCAGAACACGGGCGACAAAAAGAACCCCTTCCGTTACTTCAGCAAGCAGGAGCTGAAGGAGCTCTTCACCCTGGAGGACACGCGCTCCTCGTCCACGCAGCAGCTGCTCCAGTCCATGCACTCCAAGCACAGGCTCACCGACCCGGAGCTGGACCGCCACATCGCCCGCCTCCACACCATGGAGATGTTTGGCATTTCCGATCACGACCTCATGTTCTCCCTCAACACCGACCACGAGGACTCCCTGCACGACAAAGCCGAGCAGAACTACATCGAGGATCGGGTCCAGAAGGCCCAAGAGCTGGTGAAGGCGGAGTCGGACCTCCAGATGCAGTTCGCGACCAGCGTGGAGGCCACCACGGAGCCGGCGTGGATCCGACAGCCGGGGAGCGAGCGCAAAGAACGATCTCATGAGAACAAACCCGTGAAACCCAGACCCAGGTCCGCCCTGTCGCCACGCCCCCGCACCACTTCCGGCAAGAGCGACGACGCCCAAGAGAAGAACGCCCCGATCGATCTGACCGGCAGCGACACCGAGTCGGAAGACAAGCTGGAGAAGAGTCACGTGGTCCACCGCTCCACCGAGGACATGTTTGGGTCTTTGTCTCTGACGGAGGGGGTCGGCCGGGAGGAACACGACGCGGACGCCGTTGGGGAATCCTTCGGGAAAGACAGGCTCTCCGCCGCGCAGTCATCCTGTTCCAGCCTCAAGGTGGACTCCTGGTCCAGATGCAGCGCGGGCTCGGACCTCATCGAAGGAAACTTCAACTTGCAGCTGGAGGAGAGCGAGATCTCCTACCAGAGCACCGTGGAGGACGAGGAGAGGAAGCTGCTGTCTCAGCTGCAGACGGATGGCGCCTTTGACGTGGACGTGTCCCTGACGGAGAGGCAGCAAAAGGAAGCCCTCGGACGGAGCCTGTCCAGGTCCCAAGTCTCCGAAGCGGACGAGTCCGTCATCATAGTGTCCAAGAAGAAAAAAGGCGGCGTCCTGTACGACAGCGATGAGGAGTACGGCGACCGGCCCAAGTCCATCAACAACTCCTTCCAGCTGCTGGGGTCCTCCACGCCCAAGTCCGGGTTTCCCGGCTCCTCCCCCGCCAGGCTGAGGAAGAGCATGGGACGCAACACCTCCGTGGCGTCACGCCACTCGCTCCTGCACTCCATCATTGAAGACATGGACAAGCAGGAGCAGGACGAGGACCCCGCCGAGGACATTTCAGAGAAGTGCTCCGACGAGGTGGAGGTGGAAGAGGAGGAAGAGGAAGAAGAGGAGGAAGACGGTAACCTGGAGGAATCCACCGGCGAGCCCGAGCTAGCGTCCTCCGAGAGGATGGAGCCGTGCGCCGCGGACACGGCGCCGGACAAAGTCATCAAGTCCTCATCTGGGGACACGTACGAGTCCCTGGTGACTCGAGGCCATGAGTTTTTCAGCCAGGGCAAACTGAACGAGGCGCTGACCTCGTTCCTGAAGGCCATCGACATCAAACCCGGGGACCCTGAGATCCAGTGCCTGACCATCCAGCTCTACCGCCAGATTGGTTCCAAAGAGTAAGCTCCGGATCCTCGTCAAGATGGCCGACCGGACTGCCGTCAGTAGATGTGTTTGTTAGTTGTTAGGCGGGACATGGCTCACTTTATTCTTTCTCAACAAACTTATCCTGGAATTGGAATTGGAAAATTGAAGGATGGGGGGGGGGATTGGGGGGGCTGAGAAATGCAGCACTTTGTAATTTAGTGGACTTTTCTCTTCTGCTACCTGAATGTTTATGTTTGCATCATCACTCTACCCCCCCCCCCCCCCCCCCCCCCGGCCAACATCGGATACAAATAAAGTTTTGTATAACTGAATGGTTACTGTGTGTTCCGCGGTTTGTCACGTGACAGCAACCGCTACCCTTGTTGTTACAATGCATTGTGTCCACGGGAGTTGACGTGCTCGTTTCTTATTCGATGTCATAACATGACTTTTATCTCAGTGTGGGTGGTAAAGTATTTCTCGTGCTTAAACTTGCCCCACAGGAAACTGACTTTTATTTTGAAGGTGCGTTCATTCAGGGCGGACACATCGACTCATTCCGGAGAACCACCCGAACGCTAAGGCTTAAAAGTATAAAACGTTTCTAGAACGTTTCTGAAGATTCTTCCGGTGGGCCCGAAAGTCACAAATGTAGAAACTTGTTCCGAATGTCCCACAGGAAATTGACTTTTATTTTGAAGGCGCGTTCATTTAGGGCCATCTGCGGACCCACATTCCGGAGAACCGCCCGAACGCGGTAGGGGCGTCCTATTAAAGTTTAGAATATTTAAAATTCGAATTTGTTTCTAAATCTGCCGAGTCCCTAATGTTAAAACAAACCTGTTTCGAATGTCTAATAAGAAGCGGGCTTTTATTTTGAAGGTGCGTTCAGGACGTGACTCGGGGGGCTTCGGACGCTCGTTTCGGAGAACCGCCCGAACGCCAAGGCGCGTCGTGTGTTTGTGACTACGTTCGCGGGTCAAGCGGGTCCTAGGTCGGTTTGGGACGCCGAGGAGCCAACACAAGCTAGCCAGCTAGCTAGCCAGCTCTCCCAAGGATGACCCGGCCGGAGGTGGCCAACGCTCCCGGCGGCAGACTATGAATCTCCGAGCGGGCTCACCGCCGCCGAGCTTCCACGAAGAGGAACCAGGAAGACGATGACGATCATGGGAGGAAGAGAGAAGCTGCTGGAAATCTGCTCTTTGCTGCTTCTGATGACCGGAAGTTGGCAATGTCGAGGTGAGGTTGGGGGGGGGTCACACGAGTTAATGTAGAATGTCCTACAAGCTAAACAAGCTAAAGCTAAACAACTTCCTACGTTACGGTAGAGGACGTTAGATGATGTTGACACGATCTAAGACCCCTGCAGGTGTGGAGTGTCACGTGACCTACACCTGTCTCGCCGCACCCGGACACGCTGGCCAGGACCACGTGAGGGTCCCCCCTTCATCCGTTTGGACTTAAGAGCTTTACTGTAGCTCTGGTCTCAAGTCCCACAGAATTCTTAGCGTCATTTTGAGCTAGCTTAGTTTGTTTAGTTGTTCCTCCATTTTAATGACTCCTCAAAAGGGGCGGGGCCTCACCTGACCAGCCGGCCACGCCCGCTCAGACAGGTTGATCTTTAAGCGGCTTAGCTTGCGGCGTCGTGGTCCCGTCGAGGTCAACAGTGCGACGCTAAGATGGCGGTTGCCGTGGTTACACCTCCTTACGACTTGTCTTGGGTGTGTTCCCCGGGTCAGACGCCCGGCAGACGCGGCACCTGGCCGCCTATCAGCTGACTATCCCTCGGCCAATCGGAGGCCGGCTGAGGAGGGACGCCGATGGCTCTCCGCCCAATCAGGTGCTGAGATCGAACTTGTTGCTGTGACCTGTGAACTCACGACGTCCCACGTGTGTGTGACCCATGTCATTTCCTGTGGCAGGCGTCGTACGTGATCGGCGTGGGGGGACACGAGCATGTGGTGCATCTGGAGAGGAACGGGTAAGTGCCTCCCTCGCCGCCGCCGTCGCTATGTCGCTATCTCCAAGGAGCGTGTTGCCATCCGCCGCCGCCGATAGCTACGCCACGCGCCGCACGCCGCTATCTGCATGCTGATAAGCAGCCTGCGCCGTGACCTCCATCGCCTTTGGTTGTTGCTGCGGTGAAAACAGCCCAAGATGGCGTCGTGTCCACACATGTTGTTGTCGTTGTCAGGCTGCTGCTTCCGGCCGACTTCACCGTCTTCACGTACGGCGAAGACGGAGCACGGCACTCGTCTGTGCCGCATGTCCAGAAGCATTGCCACTATCACGGCGTGGTGGAGGGCATGGCGGGCTCGTCTGTCGCCATGAGCATCTGCGACGGCCTCAGGTACCAAAACACCCCTCCCCCCGCAACTCCCGCCCCCGAGTAGCGACCAACGCCGTGTGGGGGTGTGTCCCGCCAGGGGCGTGTTGCATCTGGACCACGGCAGCTACGCCATGGAGCCGCTAGACTCCGCCCCTGAGCAGCACCTGCTGTACCGCCTGCAGGATGTGACGTCACAGCCGCGGGAGTGCGGCACCCCGCACGCTCGCCCCGCCCACAACCGCACAGAGCAGCAAAGCATCCACGGGCACGGAAGGGTGAGCGCGCACGTGCACACGTGCACACGTGCAACACCAACGCAGGCGCTGACGTGTGTGTTGTCCAGGTGAGGCGAGCCGTTCTCCATCGAACCCACTACGTGGAACTCCTGCTGGTGGTGGACAACGAAAGGGTGAGACACGTGCGCGCTCACGTGCACGCCCACGTAGCATAACCAGGAGGTGCTGTGTTGCAGTTCAAGGCCACGAGGAGCAACGAGAGCGCCGTGAGGGAGGACATGGTTCACCTGGCCAACTACATCGACGCTGTAAACGCACGCACACGCACACACACACACACTAGCATGGCGTGCACACACTGACACGTGCACGTGTGTTCAGATCTACGTGCAGCTGAACGTCAGGGTGGTCCTGGTGGGCCTGGAGATCTGGACCAGGCAGAACCTCATCAGCACGGAGGGAGGAGCCGACGAGGTGCTGAGTCGCTTCACCCAATGGAGAGAGAGGGAACTGCTGCCTCGCCGCCGCCACGACTCGGCACAGCTCATCCTGTCAGTGTGCACGCACACACACACACACGTACACACCTACACACATGTACACACACACGCTGATGATGATGATGGTGGTGCAGGAAGAAGAGTTTCGGGGTGACGGCAGGGATGGCGTACGTTTCCACCGTGTGCTCCAGGAGTCATGGCGGCGGCATCAACGCGGTATGTCATCAAACCTTTACTTTGAAAGGTCCTCTCTTCCTCATTGACTGTGTGTGCGTGTGCGTGCGTGTGCGTGTGCGTGCGCACATCCAGTTCACCAACAACAACGTGGCCGCCTTCGCCTCCATCGTGGCTCACGAGCTGGGCCACAACCTCGGCATGAACCACGACGACACGCGCACGTGCTCATGCCCCACCCCCACCTGCATCATGAACTCCGTAGCCAGGTAAGACACGCCCATCAGCCCTTGGTCTCATGTCTACTGGGGATGATGATAAAAGCGTATCTATCATGTCTACTATATTGGCTCACTATAGGGGTGCTATGTCATGTCTAGAGGTCTCTAATGGTGTTAAAAAGTGTATTTACAAGGTCAGAAACAAGTGTCTGTCTTAATTTGTCCCATCATGACTACTATGTTGGGTAATAGGAGTGTAAATATGACTATAGGGGTGTTAGTTCATGTCAAGAGGGCTCTAATAATGTTAAAAATGTATTTAAAAGGTCAGAAACAAGTTTCTATGTCTTAATTTCTCCCATGATGTCTACCATATTGGCTAATAGGAGTGTAACGATGACTATAGGGGTGCTATGTCATGTCGAGACGGCTCTAATAATGTTAAAAATGTATTTACAAGGTCAGAAACAAGTTTCTATGTCTTAATTTGTCCCATCATGACTACTATGTTGGGTAATAGGAGTGTAAAGGTGACTATAGGGGTGCTATGTCATGTCTAGAGGTCTCTGACGCTAAAAGGCATACCTAGAAGGTGATGAGCAGCTTTCCTATCATACATTCCATGTATAAATAAAGGATTGGATTGGGGAAAGGAATATGAATGTAATGAGGTGTATACAAAGGTTCAATTCTTTGCCTTTGAGCAAATAAAGCCAATGCAATTGGAATATTGGGCTCCATGGATACGTGGCTAGCTTTTGTGTATTGTTGATAAAAGCTGAGTATTTATTGTAAAGAAATCCTTTTTCCAAATCATTTTCTACGTCGTCGTCATGGTCACCCTTGACCTTCAAGGTGGTCTCCTGTCCCTGCAGGGACGCCACAAACTTCAGCAGCTGCAGCGCCGACGACTTTGAGAAGATGATCTTGGTGACGGGGGGGTCGTGTCTCCTGAATGTCCCGCAGCCCGATGAGGCCTACAGCGCCCCCTACTGCGGGAACGGACTGGTGGACTTTGGCGAGGAGTGTGACTGTGGATCCCAGAAGGTCTGGAAGGAGCACAGTGTGACGCACACACACCTGGTCTAACTGTGTGTGTGTGTGTGTGTGTGTGTGTGCGTGTGCGCCCCAGGAGTGCCAGAGCGACCCCTGCTGTGAGTTTAAGACGTGCAGACTGAAGCCGGGAGCTCAGTGTGCTGATGGAGAGTGCTGCTACAACTGTCAGGTGCTGGAAGGAAGGAAGGAAGGAAGGAAGGAAGGAAGTGCTGACTGTGCAACTGACACGTGTGTGTGCGTGTGCATGCGTGTGTGTGTCTGTGTGTGTAGTTCCTGCCAGGAGGCACGATTTGTCGCGCCGGCAGGGACGAGTGCGACCTGCCCGAGTACTGTAACGGCTCGTCATCTCTCTGTCAAAGTGACGTCTTTGTGCAGGTGAGGCCTCCTGCCTGCGGGGGGCGCTGCCCTCAGGTGAGGGTGGCCCCCTCCCAGTGACGTGTGTGTGTGTGTGTGTGTGTGTGTTGCAGAACGGTCAGCCGTGCAGGAGGCAGCAGGCCTTCTGCTACAACGGCAGGTGCCAGCATGCAGATGACCAGTGTCGGAGCATCTTCGGGCCCAGTGAGTTGTCCCCGGGGGTGGGTGGGCGGCATTGGGGGTGGGGGGTCCTGTGCTGAAAGGGGGTGTGCTTCCTCTCCCAGAGGCCAAGAAGGCGGATGAGGTCTGCTTCAAAGACGTTAACAGCAAAGGCGATCGCTTCGGGAACTGCGGCAAGCAGAGCTACCACTACAGGAAGTGTGAGAGCAGGTAACCGTGGCGACGCCCCTCAGCCCCACCCCCTCCCCCGCCGCAACCTCAAGCTTGCCTGTGTTGCTGTAGAAACGCTCTGTGCGGGAAGCTGCAGTGCTCCAACGTGCAGGGCGTGAAGGCCTTCGGCATGGAGCCGTCCATCATCAGCACGCGCATCGGCGGCGCCGTCTGCTACGGTGTGGACTTCATGCTGGGCTCGGACGTGCCGGACCCGGGCATGGTGAACGAGGGCACCAAGTGCGGCGAGGGCAAGGTGAGGAGGTGGGCAGGAAGGAAGGAAGGAAGGGCGGAGCTGATGGCGCTGTCCCTCCCCTCCAGGTGTGTCTGAACTTTGAGTGTCGCGGTGTCGCCGACCTCAACTTCGACTGCGACGTGGAGAACAAGTGTCACGGGCACGGGGTGAGACACGGCCCGCCACCCAAGTCACATGACCCCCGTGCCGAGCTCTACTTTGTCTCTCTCAGGTGTGCAACAACAACAAGAACTGTCACTGCCACGCCGGCTGGGCGCCGCCTTTCTGCGAGGTGAAAGGTTACGGGGGAAGCGTGGACAGCGGCCCCACCTGGAACGGTACGTGGACTTAACACACCCACCCTGCCTTCGTGGCGGTGACGCGGGCCCATGTCCTCAGACAAAGACACGTCGCTGAGGGACGGCCTGCTGGTCTTCTTCTTCCTGGTTGTGCCGCTGGTGGCGTTGGGGGCGTTGGCCTTCCTGCGCAGGGACCGACTGCTGCGGCGCCTCGGCCGCGGCCGCCCACGAGCGTACCAGTGAGTGCCAAACATCGCCGCTGTCATTTCCCCGCCTCTGACTGGCGTTGTGTCATCAGGCCCGACGGCGCCGTGTCCGCCCACCCCGGCAGAGGACCGCCTCCCCGAGCTCAGCCACCGTCTTTCGCCAGGGACAACAGCGACGGCGTCCTCAGAGATGGGGTGAGGCACGCGTCTTACGTGTTGTACGTTTGTTCACTTCCTCATGGCTTCTTCTTCTGCTCGCCTCGCAGCATCACGCCCACCTGCTCCCGCCGCAGGTAAGGCCCTCGCCAGCCGCCACCTCCGCCATGGCGGCAGCGTCTAACTCTCTCTGTGATTGTAGGCAGAGGACACCAGCAGGGCCGCTCCGTCATACGCTGCCAGGCCGCCGCCTCCTCTGTAAGCCTCGCCGCGCTGTGACCTCTAGGTGACCCGTGTGGCGCCGTGAGACGTGTGCTTTTTTTCTTCCACCCAGGAAACCCAAACCCGTTGTGGCGTCCCAGCCTCTGGTGCCTCAAAGACCCCCTCCGCCACCGCCAGTCTAGCCGGCTCAGCCCCGCCCACTGGGAGCTGTTACCTCGTGACCACCAGGACACAGGTGCAAGATGATGCTAATGCTAGTTGGCTAGCCTGGGAAACACAAAGATGTTCTTCTCTCTGATTGGCTGCTGGAAGAAGAAAAAGGAGAGACCACTAGGCAGGAAGTTTGTTGACCCAAAGCACTGCTGCCCCCTGCTGGCAAACGTCTGCACTGACATTTGAGCGTCTCGTCCCGCCATGCAGTGTGGCTTGTCTCGTGATAGACCCGATGACGTCACTGCAGTGGCGGCATTTCCTCAGCTGGGAATGTTTGCGTTTGTGAAATGATGATAATGGAGATCTCCAACCGCTTGGTACTTGATGACATCACCCTGTTGACATGCAAACCAGGAAGTACGCCACCCTTCCGGTGCCTGGGCTTTCTTTGATAGAATATTTTAATCAAATGGAGTGGCTGCGAATCAGAGCTCGTGTGGGTTTTTTTATGTTCACTTCTTCATGTGACAGCATTCATCACACGGGGAATATTTGAGACAAAATGCATCACGCCATCACTTCCGGCTGCCGGAATATCTTTGGAACATTGTGGTTGACGTGCTGCGTCACTTTCATTCGCCGAGGTCTTGCACGTGGCTAGTTACCATAGTAACACAACTTCAAATAAAGATGGTTATGTCGCTCTGGGCGCAAGTAAACATTCATTTAAAACTACGCCGTGTTATCATTAAAGCTATTTGATTTTCAATCCCAACCGGCCTGGCCCTTTCATTTAGAGCAGCTCAACTATTTCCGTAAAACCGCTGCTCAAGGACGACGTGTCGTCACTTCCGCCGCGGCCTCGCTTTCACACTCGGGGCGGCGGGGTGTCATTCATGTGCCGGGAGTGTCGAAGAAGGGCGTCCGGGCTACCGGCAGAGAAGGGAGTCGCTCCGCAGCCTTTCTTGAGGTCAGTAACCGCTCCTGCGTGACCGTTTCTCTGCCAAATCCACATCCGGTGGCAGTTTGAAGCCAATTTATCATCCGTTCTCGCAAATTGGAGCAAGACAAAAGCGGTTAGCATGTTAGCATGCCTGCTAGCTCGGGCGCCGTGAGGAGACACAACGTCACCAACCTTGACACCATACGCACTCTTAGCCGCATGTATGCTAACATGCTAACGTGCATCTACTGATTTAAAGGCTTTGGGCGACAAGCGTTAGCAATGTTAGCTCCTCACAAAAGTGGCGAGGCAATAAAGTCGAAAGTACAAGCTAGCCGGCTAATTACATAACCTGTGAGCTAGCTAGTAAAACCTCGGTGTAGTGTTTGGAGTGAAATTGTTCTCCTATGTTGATACCTTTGGCTTTGGCCACTGGTAAAGGCGTGTTTTGTTTTTTAATATTGTTTTTGTACGGACGATCTCGGCATTTGGGCTTGGATTTCTGATTGACAGCTGCCCTGCCCATTGGAGAAGCGCTAAGGTCTATTTTTAGGCGGGATTCCAAGGCTGGCAGGCCAATGAGGAGGGAGCTCTCACGACGGGGCGGGACCAGCGCAGCAGCATGAAGGCTGGGTGTTTTGTTAGTGGGGAGAGTGAACAAGGTCAAAACTTGTTCTGCTGCTCTGCTACTTTCCTCGCCATCTTCTTCTGGATGGATCTTTATGGCAGCGTACATGCCTCATCAGAAACAAATTATTCCAACAGAAAAACATTTTTTTAATCATGATTTCTAACTTTTTTACTTGTCTGGGAGACACCATGACAGCTGAGTTAGTTGACTTGAGTTGACGGCGCCCCCTGCTGGCACGTGACGGTGCCGTGTGACTTGATGTTTGTTGTTAGCATGCCAACATGTCTGCTGTCCCCATCACAGGGTCTCTCCGTGGACACAAGTGAGTCTTCGTCGTCGGCCGCCATCCGTCATTCTGACCTTGAGGACGCCCCCGCCTTTTTTGAACTGAGCGCCTCGGTGCGTGTGCCAGCTTAAGGACTTCTTATGCATCGATTAAGGACTTGTGCGGCGCGCTTGCGCCCGCTCACTGCCTCGCAGGCGGCTCAGACTGTTGGCCGGCAGCAGCCGATCACAGCCGCCTCCACAAGGACGTTTCAACCAATCAGGTGTTACACAGCGCCTGTGGCCTCCGAGCCCTTTCTGAACGGAACCAGTTCCAACTATGTGGAGGAGATGTACTACGCCTGGCTGGAGAACCCCAAGAGTGTACACAAGGTGAGCCGCTGTGGCGCCCTCTGCTGGAGGAAACCATCTGTGATTTCACCTTTGACCCTCCGCTTGGCTAATGATAGCAGCAGAGTCCCATGACTGAGCAAGCATGCAAACGTGCGGGACCTCCAGGTGGCTTGGGAATAGAAATCACGTGTTTGATGGCCCATTTGATCAAGTGTCAAAAGAAGTCAACTTCCTGTTTATATTCTTCCTCTTATTTGGCCGTAAACAGACGTGAACCACATGAAAGGCCAACACACGCCAGATAGAGTACATTATTTATTATTTACATAGTAAGTAGTACATTAATTATTGTTTACATAGTAAGTAGTACATTAATTATTGTTTACATAGTAAGTAGTACATTAATTATTGTTTACATAGTAAGTAGTACATTAATTATTGTGTACATAGTAAGTAGTACATTAATTATTGTGTACATAGTAAGTAGTACATTATTTATTATTTACATAGTAAGTAGTACATTAATTATTGTTTACATAGTAAGTAGTACATTCATTATTGTGTACATAGTAAGTAGTACATTCATTATTGTGTACATAGTAAGTAGTACATTAATTATTGTGTACATAGTAAGTAGTACATTAATTATTGTGTACATAGTAAGTAGTACATTAATTATTGTTTACATAGTAAGTAGTACATTAATTATTGTGTACATAGTAAGTAGTGCATTAATTATTGTGTACATAGTAAGTAGTGCATTCATTATTGTGTACATAGTAAGTAGTACATTCATTATTGTGTACATAGTAAGTAGTACATTATTTATTGTGTACATAGTAAGTAGTACATTCATTATTGTGTACATAGGGAATAATGCGGTCTGGCCTTCACCCAGGGGGCCTGATCCATGGGACCCCCCCCCCATAGACCCACCACCTGCGGGGGCAAGCATAAGGGTCAGGTGCCTGGACGACCTGGTCTTGGGTGGCCAAATCCGGTTCTCTTGTGGGGAAGGAGTCTTAGCTTGTGTGAGAGGTTGAGACATGTTTGGATTCTGGAACCAAACCCCTTGCGAGAGGAGGGGGAGGGGGTGAGCTGATTTAGGGTTTATTAATAGCCCCCCCCCCTCCCCGTGAAGGAGAGGGTCACTTCCCTATGTCTTTGGTTTTGGGAAAGGGTCCTGCCGTTGGTGTGTACGCGGCCCTGACTGGTACAGGTAGGCCAAGAGGTCAGTGTAAGGCCTGATCACACCTCAGCTTCTCCCCGGTGGGGCTGGAAGAGGTGGGCGGCTCGTGGTGGTGTAGATGGGGCTGAAGCAGTGTAGCACGAAGCAGCTGATGGAAAAAAGAGCGTGCTGAAATCCATCTGCCTTTTTGTCCCTTGCAGTCGTGGGATGTGTTTTTCCGAAACGCTAATGCCGGTGCTCCTCCCGGCGCCGCCTACCAGTCTCCTCTGGGTCTGACTGCTGCTCCGCAACTCTCCTCTCTGGTTGGATCCCAGCCCAACGTGGAAAAGCTGGTGGAAGACCACCTGGCTGTGCAGTCCCTGATCAGGGCCTATCAGGTATACACACACTGAGCTAGGCCTTCATCCTATACACTAGCATGTCCTAGCATGCTAACGCATTCATCAATGAGTTTTGATCCAAGGTATGATACATGTGGGGGGCAGGTCTTCCCATGCCATGGACACGCCACGCACTCTCCTGGGGGGCACCACAGCCTCACACCATCATTCATACCTCTATCTTCATACACACTGCAACCTCCAAAGTCAAACTTCACTTCCTGTCTTTAGCACAGCAAATCATAAAGCTAACGTCAACACTCTGGGGGGCCTATACACCACGGGTGTCCTAGCCCTAAACACTCTGGGGGGACCTATACACCACGGGTGTCCTAGCCCTAAACACTCTGGGGGACCTATACACCACGGGTGTCCTAGCCCTAAACACTCTGGGGGACCTATACACCACGGGTGTCCTAGCCCTAAACACTCTGGGGGACCTATACACCACGGGTGTCCTAGCCTAAACACTCTGGGGCGCCTATACACCACGGGTGTCCTAGCCCTAAACACTCTGGGGGGCCTATACACCACGGGTGTCCTAGCCTAAACACTCAGGGGGGTCTATACACCACGGGTGTCCTAGCCCTAAACACTCTGGGGGGACCTATACACCACGGGTGTCCTAGCCTAAACACTCTGGGGGGTCTATACACCACGGGTGTCCTAGCCCTAAACACTCTGGGGGGCCTATACACCATGGGTGTCCTAGCCTAAACACTCTGGGGGGTCTATACACCACGGGTGTCCTAGCCCTAAACACTCTGGGGGACCTATACACCACGGGTGTCCTAGCCCTAAACACTCTGGGGGACCTATACACCACGGGTGTCCTAGCCTAAACACTCTGGGGGACCTATACACCACGGGTGTCCTAGCCTAAACACTCTGGGGGACCTATACACCACAGGTGTCCTAGCCTAAACACTCTGGGGGACCTATACACCATGGGTGTCCTAGCCCTAAACACTCTGGGGGACCTATACACCACAGGTGTCCTAGCCTAAACACTCTGGGGGACCTATACACCACAGGTGTCCTAGCCTAAACACTCTGGGGGACCTATACACCACAGGTGTCCTAGCCTAAACACTCTGGGGGACCTATACACCACGGGTGTCCTAGCCCTAAACACTCTGGGGGACCTATACACCACGGGTGTCCTAGCCTAAACACTCTGGGGGACCTATACACCACGGGTGTCCTAGCCTAAACACTCTGGGGGGCCTATACACCACGGGTGTCCTAGCCTAAACACTCTGGGGGGCTTATACACCACGGGCGCCATTTAGTACATTGGCCATTCCTTTCCATACAGGCCAACTATGGAAAGGGAAGACTTGGGATTTGGGAATGTTTCTCTTAGGGCTGACGCGTCCCAATGACGTGCATCGTTAGCTAGCTCATACGAACTCCTTTTCTCACATTCTAATGCTCAGACAGGACAAATGTGCACTTCCTCTTCTTCTTTCTTGGTTCTTTTTGTGTTCATCTGTTCATCTGTATCTGTGAGGAACCACCACGCCCCCTTGTGGTCCGAGTCCTGTACCACGGCTGACATGGAATGTTTAGCTCACATGTGGACCAGCACCTACTGTCCATCCACAGCAGGTTCCATGCCAGCTTTGCTGTAACGGTGTGTGTGTGTGTGTGTGTGTGTGTGCGTACACGTGCGTTGTGTGTGCGTGCAGGTCATGGGGCATCACAATGCCCACTTGGACCCTCTGGGAATCAGCTGTGTGAATTTTGATGATGCTCCAGTCAGTAGCGGCTTCCAGGATGTTGGTGAGAGAAAACAAGTTGTTCCTGCTTGGTGTGCTAACATTGCTTCTCCCCCCCGACCCCCCCTGACCCCACCCCTCCGTCCTCTTCATCCTTGCTGCTCTTCTTCTTCTTCTGCTTGTCATCTCCTTGTGTTTGCTTCCAACTGGGTCACTGTCGTCTTTGTCCTCACGTGGTCACCCCCACCCCACCCCCACCCACTCCATCCCGGGTGGGCTCTGTCCTCGTTCCCTGTAGATCCGTGGGCACCATGTGGCCCAGTTGGACCCGCTCGGCATCATGGACGCTGATCTGGACTCGTGCGTCCCCACTGACATTATCACGTCCTCCGACAAGCTGGGTGAGGAGCAAACGTCTCAGACTCCTCCTCCTCCTGCTCTTCCTCGCTTGGCGCGCCCCTCCTCCTGCTCCACCGCTTCCACAACGTTCTCATGGCGTTGCTCGTGTGCTTTGAGGAAGGTGGCGATGTGTTTTGGGCACTGAAAAAGTCCCGAGAAGAAGTTTACATGCCAGGACCTCGGGTCGCTTCTGGCCGGCTTGGAATATCACCTGGGCTTCCAGCTGGAGGGACGGAGGAGACGGGTGTGGTACACGTGGGGGGAGATGTTTGCCAGCAGGGTGGAAGTTGAGGACATGAAGGTGTCAGGTGTCTCCTCCTCCTCCTCCTCCTCCTCCTGTCTTGTTTGCCAGTAGCATCGCTCGCCACTAATTAGCTTAGCCCAGCTGAGCTGCAGGAATTAGTCTCATCCCCGCTGACCTCGGCATGGCGTCCGTCCTCCCTCAGGACGAGCAGGTGACTAACTCTATGGATGTTTCCTCCCCCTTTTGCCGCCCGTCCAGACACCGTCAAGGAGCGGCTGCAGGTCCTCACGGTGGGAGGTACGGCGAGGAAGCGGTAGCGTAGCCGTCTTGGTGTTGCTCGCTTGTGTGCGCCGGGCTTCCTGCCGCAACCCTTCCTCGGGGGTGTCCAAACCTTGAACTTCCACCTCGTCGTTGAAGGTGGAATGTGAAAAGAAAAGAAGCGCTGGCGGCGCTGACGTGGTGAGGAGAACGGAAAGGAGCGCCGTCCCCCAGGCACGGTTAGGTAGGGTGTGCGTGCGCATGCAGCCGATGCCGCCATCACGTTTACCCGTTCCTCAGTGCAGCATCACGCCATCATGTGCGAGTATCGCCACATCACGCCTTGGATCCCCTGCCTCTCGCCCCAAGTCAGCTGGGCTAGGCTCCAGCATACCCCGTGACCCTAATGACGATAAGCGGCATAGAAAACTTGGATGCAAGATGGTGGCGTAAATGAACCGGATGCTAAACAAGCCGTAGCGGTTAGCGTTGTGTACTTTGGAGCGGACGCCTCGGGTCGGAATCTCCACTAGTCAGCATCATCGGGGTTCGTCAGGAAGGGCTAAACCAAAAATCAGTATGCGGGTCAAAAAGATCCGCTGTGGCGACTCTAATCAGGACAAAAGCCGAAAGAAACAAACAAGCCGGCGAGCGCAAGCTAAGGCTAAATGGTTGTTAACCAAAATAGACACTAACCGGGGCAGATGTTAACCAAGGCACCACTGTAATGTTATGACTCCATTGCCTTAATGATTGGACTTAACAGTTGGAATAGAATGTGGGGAGGGCAGGTTGTGCCCCCCCAGGCTGGTGTTGGACACCCCTGTCGTAGGTGCTTAGTGTATCAGAGGCCATGTGTGGTACTGCCTTAGCAGGAAGTGCGTATCAAGTAGGAAGTAGCGCGTGTGTGTGTGAAGGAAGCTCCTGTAGGAAAGTGATGACGCCGCCCCCCCACCCTCGCCCCCCCTAGTCGGCTAGCTTCTAGCGGCTGCTGCTGTTGAGTGTGGGTCACATGACCGTGCAGGAGCTCCTGGCATCAGGCCAGCCGGGGATGCCGTAGCGCCCCCTCCAGGCCACACGTCATTCTGCTCATGCAATGCCCCCCCCCCGCTTGACTTTTCAATATGAGACATGATGACCTGATTTCCATACTATTGTGCCTTTATGGCCGCCACATGAAGCATAGAAGCTTCTACACGCAGTGGAAGCTGGAATGGAAGCAGAGGGATAGGAAGACTATGGAAGCATGGCGTGATGATGGCACTATCTTCACTGGTGACCACCACCCCCGCCCACTGGGACCCCCACCACCATCGTGTGTCCTGTGTGGTGTGATGGATGTCTCCTGTTCTTCCTCCCATCACTGAGTGACGTGTCTCCCCCCTCCCCCCCTCGACCCCCAGGCTTCTACGGGCTGGATGAGTCTGACCTGGAGAAAGTCTTCCGCCTGCCCACCACCACCTTCATTGGAGGTTCAGAGAGTGCTCTGCCCTTGAAGGAGATCATACGCCGACTGGAGGTGAGCGCTGTTAGTCAGGCTGTTAGCATTAGCATGAAGGAGTGAGGTGGCTAACGTTAGCTTGTGCTGGTGCAGATGGCGTACTGCCAGCACATCGGCGTGGAGTTCATGTTCATCAACGACCTGGACCAGTGCCAGTGGATCCGCCAGAAGTTTGAGACGCCGGGCGTGATGCAGTTCACCCTGGAAGAGAAGAGGACTCTGCTGGCCCGCATGGTCCGCTCCACCAGGTGGGCCCCGCCTGCGGATGAGCCGCCGCGGGCCGCCCAAATAACGCCGGTCCCCGTGTGTGCACGTGCAGGTTCGAGGAGTTCCTGCAGAAGAAATGGTCGGCCGAGAAGCGCTTCGGCTTGGAGGGGTGCGAGTCCCTCATCCCGTCTCTGAAAACCATCATCGACGTGTCCTCTGCCAGCGGCGTGGAGTACGTCATCATGGGCATGCCTCACAGGTAACGCACGCACACGCCGACCCCACGCCGACCCCACACCGACCCCACACCGACCCCATGCCTCCCTCCTTAGGGGTCGCCTGAACGTGCTGGCCAATGTGATCCGGAAGGAGCTGGAGCAGATCTTCTGTCAGTTTGACTCCAAACTGGAGGCGGCTGACGAGGTAGCCGCCATGTTCTTGTCGCCACGGTAACGGCAGCACGCGTCACAAACCTGTTACTTCTCTCCCCAGGGCTCCGGCGACGTCAAGTACCACCTGGGAATGTACCACCGGAGGATCAACCGCGTGACGGACCGCAACATCACCTTGTCCCTGGTGGCCAACCCCTCCCACCTGGAGGCAGCAGACCCCGTGGTGCAGGGCAAGACCAAGGCGGAGCAGTTCTACTGCGGGGACAACGACGGGAACCGGGTGAGTCGCGCCTCGACTCCAGCCGTGACCGGAATCTGACGCCTCGCGCTCCGCTCCGTGCGCAGGTGATGTCCATCCTGCTCCACGGGGACGCGGCGTTTGCGGGTCAGGGCATCGTCTACGAGACCTTCCATCTGTCCGACCTCCCTTCCTACACCACCCACGGCACCGTGCACGTCGTGGTCAACAACCAGGTGAGCGCCCCGGGAGGGAGGAGCCGCCGAACAGCGTCCCAACTTTTCCACTTCCTGTTTGCAGATCGGGTTCACCACCGACCCGCGTATGGCGCGCTCATCTCCGTATCCAACCGATGTGGCCCGAGTGGTCAACGCCCCCATCTTCCACGTCAACGCCGACGACCCGGAGGCCGTCATGTACGTGTGCAAGGTGGCGGCGGAGTGGCGTGCCACCTTCCACAAGGACGTGGTGGTGGACCTGGTCAGTGCTCACGCCGTCACGACTGGCGGGACGCCGCCCTGGCGCCACCACTGACCGCCACCGTGTGTGCAGGTCTGCTACCGCCGAATGGGCCACAACGAGATGGACGAGCCCATGTTCACCCAGCCGCTCATGTACAAGCAGATCAAGAAGCAGAAGCCCGTCCTGCAGAAGTACGCCGAGAAACTCATCTCAGACGGAACCGTGACCCGCCAGGAGTACGAGGTACCGCCAGAACCCCATGGGTCCGTTTGACCGCAAGGTTCTGATGCTGAATGTCGCTCGGCAGGAGGAAATCGCCAAGTATGACAGGATTTGCGAGGAGGCGTACGCTCGCTCCAAGGATGAGAAGATCCTGCACATCAAACACTGGCTGGACTCGCCGTGGCCCGGTGAGGAGCATCGCGAGCGGAACCACGGCCATCACGCCACTGGACCAAGACCTTCTGTCTCTTCCGTCTGCAGGTTTCTTCACTCTGGATGGACAGCCCAAGTCTATGAGCTGCCCCTCCACCGGCCTGACCGAGGAGAACCTGAACCACATCGGACAAGTGGCCTCATCCGTCCCTGTGGAGGACTTCACCATCCACGGAGGTCGGCATGCATCTTTGTCTCCAAAAGTCCAAACGCTCGAGGCGGGCTTTCAGGTGACCTCACCTGCTCACGTGATTCACGGTCTTCCAGGACTGAGTCGTATCCTGAAGAGCCGTGGAGAGATGGTGCGGAACCGGACCGTGGACTGGGCTCTGGGAGAGTACATGGCCTTCGGGTCTCTGCTGAAGGAGGGGATCCACGTGCGGCTGTCGGGGCAGGACGTGGAGCGTGGGACGTTCAGGTACGTGACGTCAGGAGATGCCGCAAGGTTCCCGTGTGTGACGTGCCGCCTGCCTGCAGCCACCGCCACCACGTCCTCCACGACCAGAACGTGGACAAGCGGATCTGCATTCCCATGAACCACATGGCTCCCGACCAGGCGCCTTACACCGTCTGCAACAGCTCCCTGTCGGAGTACGGCGTCCTGGGTCAGTCCCGGTGCACTTCCTGTCTGCCGCTCCCGCACTTCCTGTCCATGTAACGCGTTTTTGCTGCGGTCAGGCTTCGAGTTGGGCTTTGCCATGGCGAGCCCCAACGCGCTCATCCTGTGGGAGGCGCAGTTTGGCGACTTCCACAACACGGCCCAGTGCATCATCGACCAGTTCATCTGCCCCGGCCAGGCCAAGTGGGTCCGCCAGAACGGCATCGTGCTGCTGCTGCCCCACGGCATGGAGGGCATGGTGAGCTAGCTCCGCCCCCGCTAAGAGTCGCCGCCGCGGCCGCCGCTCTGACACCCCACCCCCCCACTCATCCACAGGGTCCGGAACATTCTTCCGCTCGACCGGAGAGGTTCCTCCAGATGTGCAACGATGACCCCGACGTGATGCCGGTAAGAGATGCCGCCGACCCCCCCCCCCACCCCAGATAAGTCCGTCCTCGGGCGATGCCAACCCCCCCCCGCTCCTCTCTCAGAACATCGGCGACGACTTTGCCGTGCAGCAGCTGTACGACTGCAACTGGATCGTGGTCAACTGCTCCTCGCCCGGGAACTACTTCCACGTCGTGCGCCGGCAGATCCTCCTCCCCTTCAGGAAGCCGGTGAGATGCTTGCATAGACCCCGCCCCCTGAGCCGCGCTGACGTTATGGACCAAAGATGGGAATGAAGCGTGCATGTGGTCTAAGAGGAGGACACCTTAGTGCTCATGGAGGGGAACCCAAGCCCACTCCACGGCCTGTGATGTCATTTCCTGTTTCTCTGCAGCTTATCGTCTTCACTCCCAAGTCCCTGCTGCGCCACCCCGAGGCCAGATCCAGTTTTGACGAGATGCTACCAGGTGGGGGGGGCCTTCTGCTCCACCGGTGGGTGCAGCTTCAGCTCCGCCCACCTCTCAACCTTCCTTCCTCCCCTTGGTTTCATGCAGGAACCCACTTCCAGAGGCTGATCCCAGAAGGCGGCGCCGCCCCCTCGGAATGTCCGGACAAGGTGAAGAGGTTGATCTTCTGCACAGGGAAGGTCTACTACGAGCTGACCAAAGAGAGGAAGAGCCGTGGAATGGAGGGAACAGTCGCCATCGCACGCATGGAGCAGGTACCGCCGCACCCGGCCTCGAACCTGCTCCACCGCGCAGAGAAACGCTCACGGCTTCTCTCCCCGCCTCCAGCTGTCCCCCTTCCCCTTCGACCAGGTGAAGGCAGAGTCTGAGCGCTTTCCCAATGCCGACCTGGTGTGGTGTCAAGAAGAGCACAAGAACCAGGGCTACTACGACTACGTCAAACCTCGCATCAGGACCACCATCCAGAGAGCCAAGCCCGTCTGGTAACCTTGCCATCGTCATGGCAACTTTTTACGCTTTTCTTGTCTCGTAATTGGGTTTATCGTTTGTCACCACCTCCGCTACAGCCATGTGTGACCTTTGACCTGTGTGTGTGTGCCAGGTACGCGGGGCGCGGTCCGGCGGCGGCTCCGGCCACGGGAAACAAGAACACTCACCTGATGGAGCTGCGGCGCTTCCTGGACACGGCCTTTGACCTGGAAGCTTTCAAGGATCAGCAGTAGTCCTGTGACCTCTGACCCTGCCGCAAACGTTGGACCCTATCGCCCCTGCACACGCACACGTGCTTTTTTTCATCATCCTAATTGGCACCGCCTTTTAATGATCATGCTTTTTATTGGCCGCCGCATCAGCGACAAAGGAACCCTCCCTCTTCATCATCCTCCACGCGGGGTCAAAGGTCTTCTGGTTTTACTCCATGCTGGTTAGCATTAGCACTGTTTGCCTTTCAGCAGGTCCTTAGTCGTCACGGCAACGCCACATTTGTTTGTGATTAGAGGAAGCCGGCGCGCTTGTCACGTGCCAAAGGACCGCACTCGGTCCCGATGGTGAAAGTTGTCCCTGCGGAAATGACGACGGCAGAAGACGAGGTCCGCGCGTGGAGCTCCTGTGAGACAAACAGTCATTTATTTATTTTCCTAGCGGGGATGGAAGCCTCTCTCCCGTGTTTTTGCTTCAGTCAATAAAGATTTCTTTATGTACGCCAAACGTCTTTCAGTTGCTTCTCTCTGACCAGATGTTCATGGGGAAGATGGTTGCCCTTCCACGGAGGAGTCACGGCATCATCCCCTTAGGAGTGTTTATGTGAGACCTAATGACAATGATCACCTAAGAAAAGCCATTTCCCTAGTGTTCCCAGCAGGACTGTTGGACTATTGGACGTCCTGTTCCCAGTGTTCCCAGCGTGGACGATGAAGATGATTCGTGTCTGACACCCCCGCCCCCTCCCTCCCGCCCTCCCTCTTGTGTCAGACGGCCGTCCTCTTTTTCTCCGTCTCGGCCACGGCGACGATGCGGAGCAGGGCCACGGACAAGCCGCCAGTGTCCGTACGAGCTGCGTGTCGTGGTCGTGGGTGGTCGCGGAGCCGCGGGGCTGCGGGTGATGGTGGCGTCTACTGACGCCGGATAGTCGACGCAGAGGCCGGCGGCGCGCTGGACTTGACTGGCCGGAGCCTGGAGGCGAACCCGGAGCTCCGAGGCGAATCTGGGCTTCTGCGGAAGATTGTTTGAGGATATTCGGGGACGTGTTTGAACAGGTAGTCCCGCCTGTAGGGGCTAATTACTGCCTTTTGCTTCTTGATGCCCCGGAGGCCCGGAGGAGCACAGAACACGGAGCCCGGCAGCGGGGCTTGTTCGGCGAGGAGGTAGAGGAGGTAAGTCGGCCGCTGGATGAACCTTTTGTAGCGTCGTTATGTTTGCTTTTATTCGGTGAACGACACGCAGTGTTGAGTCGGAACACCAGTACAACAACACGGTGTGTTGGTTGGAGACATTAGCCGAGGCTAACTGTTAGCATCGTAACATTCCATTGTCACTCAGTCAAGCTAACAGCTGTGAATGGACGGCTGGTGAGAGACGGGGTTAAAAGAACGTCATTATGAGTTCAAGTGTGTTTAAACGTTTAAACGTCATCGTGGTGGATGAGCTGCCGGGTTCAACAACATAGTCGGACACTTTAGTGTGTCGACTCGCCTAACGCGGAGCAGGCAGATGTTAGCATTAGCATTAGCTTATGGCCACAGCCTAAAATGTCTAGTTGAGCCCCCTTCAGGCAACCCTAATAAGTGTATTGTTTGGGACGTGACGTCATCACACGACCTTGTCATGTGACCTTGTTGGCTAGGTAGAAAGTGAACATGATTGTGTTGTTGAGCAGCAACATCACTTGCGTGGGATCACCTGGACACGCCCCTCGAAGATGACGTCATACATGTGACGTTCAAAAACTGAGGCGACCTCTCATTGGCTGCACTGTCAGCCACGCGTGGTCACCTTTTGCTAGAATGGCCATGTTGACCCCATCTTTGTTATCACCTTGTCCTCCACACAGGCTCCGCCCACATGAATCCTCTCAATCAGATGAAGGCGGGACTGTCCGGCAACCCGCACAGGTACGCACACACACACACACACACACACACGCACACACATGGCGCTGGCACCGCCCACACTGACCACACCTCCTCCACGTGCTCTCAGTGAGGGCTCCTTCCCCTACGACCCCTCCAGCTGGCAGCAGCCCACCAATCAGCCTACAGGGTCCCTGTCTGTGGTGACCACGGTGTGGGGGGTCACCAACCCCTCGGCCAGCCAGGTATGACATCACACACACACACACATAACACACACACATAACACACCTTTTCTGTATGTCAGGGTCTGGGGGGAGGAGTGATGGGCCCCGGGGCCAACCAACCTGGGGGTCCCATGATGCAGGGCCCCGGGGGTGCTGGCATGGCAGGGGGCCCCGGGGGCTACATGGGCCAACAGAGCTATGGTGAGCCCACCAAGGCCTACCTGAACCAGGGCGTGTACGGCAGGCCCAGTGGGGGCTATGTTGGCGGGCCGGGGGGCTACGGGGGAAGGTGAGTATCTCATGCTGACCTGCGGACATTCACCAATGGCACCTGACCTTTGACTTTGTGTCCCCAGTTACCCCTCCAACCCCAGCGGTTCCAGAGGCACGGCCGACTTCACACAGGCCGCTGCCGCCGCCGTGGCAGCAGCTGCCGCCACGGCAACCGCGACCGCCACGGCAACTGTAGCCGCCATCCAGGAGAAACAAAACCAGGAAATGAACTACAGTCACGTGAGTGTGATGTCATCATGGCTGCCGGCACCTGATGAACGTCACCTGACCTTTGCTCTTGCGTCTCAGATGGGCGGCCCCGCTTATAGTAACCAGTTCATGGCCCACTCCGTCCCCCGTGGAACCCCCACTATGGGACCTGGACCCGCCAGGGGCCCCACCTCCATGAGCCCCATGTATGGGCCCGGGGGAGGCACCCAGAGGGTCACGCAGCACCCAAACTATGCTCCCACATCACAGCAGGGTCAGTTGAGACCCCCGCAAGGCCTGAAGCGGGCCTACAACTCTGAGGTGAGTCGGATGCCACGGGTGTCAAAGTCCTGCCATGGGGGCCGGGACACTACAGGTGTTCTTTCTAGCCCGTCACTGAAGCAGCAGATAGTAAGGATGGACCTCCTTTGGTTTGAGGGAAGGGGCGGGTCTACTAAATCACCTGCTGGAGGACCCCCTTGGATAGAACCCTGCAGCGCTCCGGCCCCCGGTCCACACATGTGATCTATGTCTTTCCCCCTCAGGTTTTCCCCGGAATGACTCAGCAATACGGCGTCCCTGTTGGTTTGGGTCCTGGCGGGGCTGCCGGTTCCATGCCCATTTCAGGTGCGGGCGGCCCACCCGGGACCGGCTCGTACTCGCAGTACCACCCGGGTCAGCATGGTGACTAGCCGATGCTGCTGATTCGTTACTCGTGTAGCTTCCAGTCAATTTCCCATTTTTTGACTTGCAGGGTCTGCCTCACAGAGGACAGGCTCCGCCCCCTCATACCAGAGTCATAAGATGCCCCTCCCCCAGTACCCCCCCTCCGGTCCCCCCAGCGCTCAGTACTACAAGGTGAGTGACGAGTGTGCACGTTGTGAGTCAGTGTGTGTTTGTGTGCGAGTGCTGGTGTTTGTGCAGCAGGAGCAGTTCAACGGTCAGACAGCAGGGGGCGCCGGCAGCCTTTACCAGTCCTTCAACCCTCCTTCTGGGGTAAGAGCCACTCAGCACTCAGATACCTGCGGAAGTAGGAAGTAACCATGTGACTGTGGTGCCGCCCAGCCGGGGCGAGGCTTGCCCGCTTATCCCAGCTCTCCGCTCCCCGGAAACCCGACTCCGCCCATCACGCCCAGCGGCTCCATGGCCCCCCCCTACATGTCGCCCGGCGCCGGCGACGTCAAACCCAACATGGCTGGCTTGGCTCCTCCCCCTGCCACAGGTACGCACCTTCTGTGCGCCGTGTGACCCGCCTGTGAACCTCGTGGTAATGCGGCCGACTTCCTGTCGGGCAGGTAACCCCAGCGACGACCTGCGGCTGACCTTCCCCGTGCGTGACGGCGTGGTCCTGGAGCCCTTCAGGTTGGAACACAACCTGGCGGTCAGCAACCACGTCTTCCAGCTCAAGGACTCCGTCTACAAAACACTCGTCATGCGGTGAGCACCCAACTTCCTCTTAGCCTTCACAATAAAGGCGCATGGCGATGTTTGAATCCGGGTCTGCATCCTACTGGGCCAGTAGCCTACCCGGTCTACCAAGGCCCGCCTCCAGTGATGATCTAGACTATCTGGTGTCTGTAGGCCGGACCTGGAGCTCCAGTTCAAGTGTTACCACCATGAGGACCGCCAGATGAACACAAACTGGCCCGCCTCCGTGCAGGTCTGATCTTCACCCTCAGCCATCTCCGCTGCTGCTAGTAAGTGTAAACCCCGCCCCCTTCTCCCTCAGGTGAGCGTCAACGCCACGCCGCTCACCATCGAGCGCGGCGACAACAAAACGTCCCATAAGGCCCTGTACCTGAAGCAGGTGTGCCAGCCCGGCAGGAACACCATCCAGATCACCGTCACCGCCTGCTGCTGCGTAAGAACACGCCCGCTCACGCACGCACACGCCCTGCTTCGGGGGCGGCGCCGCTCACACTCGTGTCCCCCGGTGTCTCCCCGTCCCAGTCTCACCTGTTCCTGCTCCAGCTGGTCCATCGGCCGTCCGTGCGCTCGGTGCTGCAGGGCCTGATGAAGAAGAGGCTTCCCGCCGAGCACTGCGTCGCCAAGAGTGAGGCGCCTGCAAGCCCCGCCTCTTTGCCGCGGCGTCCTTGCTGACCGGACGTGCTTCTTGTGTTGCTTTCCAGTAAAAAGAAACTTCAGCAGCGGCTCCATTCCCGGGACCCCCGGCCTCAACGGGGAGGACGGCGTGGAGCAGACCGCCATCAGGGTCTTGCTCAAGTGTCCCATCACCTTCCGCCGCATCCAGCTGCCCGCCAGAGGCCACGACTGCAGACACGTGCAGGTCAGAGGCGGCGGGTCGGGTGCTTGAACCTCACGTCCTGTTTGTGTGACATCACTTCCTGTCTGCAGTGTTTTGACCTGGAGTCGTACCTGCAGCTCAACTGTGAGAGAGGAACGTGGCGTTGTCCTGTGTGCAAGTATGTACGTGCACGTGCACGTGCGTGCTCCCTCGCATTGGCTTCAACCTGCGTGTGCGTGTGCGTGTGCGTGTGTGCATGTGTGTGTGTGCAGTAAGACGGCGCTGCTGGAGGGTCTGGAAGTGGACCAGTACATGCTGGGAATCCTCATCTACGTTCAGAAGTGAGTCGCATCACGCTGGCCATGTCTTTGTTACAAAATCACGTCCCTCATGTGCCCCCCCCCCCCGCCAGCTCCGACTACGAGGAGATCACCATCGACCCGGCCTGTAGCTGGAAGCCCGTTCCCATCAAACCGGACCTGCACATCAAGGAGGAGTCGGACGGCCCGGCACTGAAACGCTGCCGGACACTGAGTCCCAGTCACATGGTGCTGCCCAGCGTCATGGAGATGATCGCCTCGCTGGGCCCCGCCCCTTCCTCCATCTCCTCCACGGCCACCACTGCCGCCTCCCCCGTGCAGTACCCTTCTCTGTCGGCGGGGGGCGGTAGAAACACCCCCGACTTCTCTGGCCCAGGTACGCTCCTCTTTCCTGTACACCTGATTATGAATGATGATGGCGTGCCTCCCCCAGCGCCATCGTATCCCGGGCAGCCCGCCGCCTTCTCCGACTTCAGCACCGGCGGTCCCGGGACTCCGGGGGTCGGGGGAGAGTTTTCCTCCCCGGGTCCGCCCCCCCTCTCCTACCAGTCGGAGTTGTCCAGTGTCCTCCTCACCCCCGACAAGCTGCCCCCCCACCCACTGACTGGACAGGTACGTTGGCACGCCCCCCCTCAAATGTTGTCCCCGCATCTCACGGTGCTCCTCCTCTGCCGCAGCAGGGTCTCCATGGCAACCAAATGATGCAGCGGAGCCAGCAAAATCCTCGCCTCCACGCCGACGCCCCCTTCGGGTTGGGGACGGCCACGGAGGTTCCGGAGCCTTCTCTTGACGTGAGTGTAAGATGTTAGCGGTGCATTGTTGTCACGGTAACAGCATGTAACAGCGTGCCCAACGTGTGTGCGTGTGCAGCTGCTTCCAGAATTGAGCAACCCGGACGAGCTGCTGTCCTACCTCGGACCCCCGGACCTCCCCAACAACAACAACGACGACCTGCTGTCCCTCTTTGAAAACAACTGAACTTCCTTTTTGTCTACGTGATGGTTTGCGCTCGTCAACGTGTTTTGTTGTGTGAAAGCTTCAAAAAACTCATCCCCAGACGTCCTGGACTCCACGTGTCCGTGAAGGCATCACCCGAAGTTGGTGGATTACTTTCTAGGCCTTCCAGTGCTGGAGTTGAAAGGTCTGCTTTCCGCATCCGTTAGCATACAAACCCCGCCTCCTCTGGAAGGAGGCAGCAGCAATGACAGGAAGTGGGCCCACCACACCAAGAGCATGCGGGGATCCTGCAGCCCTCCAAAATAAAATGATTGTGGGACAGCAGTTGGATGTGGACTTTATTTTGACAGACGCATGTGACCGATCAGGGGGCAGGATCTTGTCACCTGATGATGGGTGTCCCGATAAAGACATGATTCCTTCCATGTGTTGCTGCAGGGGGAGGGGCGTCCATGCTAGCTACAGAAGCTAACCATGAAGGCTCTCTTGGATGACGTCACATTTCCCAGTTCGATCCAATAATTGCAAACTTGATGTTCGTCTTATAAAAGCTCTTTCAAGTGATGAAAAATAAAATGAATCATGATTTAGTAGTGAAAACATTCACTTCCTCTCCTAAACGTCTTGCAGATGACCGCGCCCTGTCCGCGTGAGCGCGCAGCACCGCCACCCCCCCATTTCCTACCCGCGGAGGCGCGCTCAGACTGCGGGCCATGACGTTGATGCGATTGGCCAAGCAGGCTGTCATTCACGTGTGGCGCGCTTTGCCGCGGTACGTGGGACTTTGGCTTTATGAAACGAGAACTTGAAAGAGTGGCGGTGTCGCGTCAGGCGAGGAGATGATGAATGCAAACATCGAAGCTCCGCCTAAGCGGCCCACTCTGACATGAAAGCGAGCACACTGCAGACAAGGGGCGGACCCGTTTACAAGACGTCACAACGCAACGCGTCGCATTCTGCCTGTTGATTGGTCAAAGTCTGCGCCAATAACAACCTTTGGCGCTCCCAATTGGCCTAGTCTAAATGATCACCGCCCACATGCGTTTTATATAAACTTTATCGCGGGTCGGCCATCTTCCTCGGATCCTTGTCAATCGCCCTGCCGCTCGCCGGAATTCTTCTTGCTTTCCTTCTGAAGCTCAAGCAGCAGACATGTCCAGACCACGCGTCTTCTTCGACATCACCGCCAACGGCAAGTCGATGGGCCGCATCGTGATGGAGGTAAAGTAGTACTGCGAGGCGGAGGTAACATTAGCATGAGCCCTCTTTGTGTCGTGGCTGACGGCCGAGGCTGTGCGCGCCGAGCTAGCCTACGGGCAACGTGCGCTCTTCGCCGGCTCGTCCCGGTCGGCTCGGCTCGGCTTGGTTCGCCTTCGGCGGCACGAGGCCCGCTTGACGTTGGCTCCGTTTGGATAACAAATGGAGCCGGATGCTAGCGCTGACGCCGCCTGCTTTATGGGCTAATGCTAACTTAGCATAGCATGACGTGCTCAGCTAATGCTAGCCGGCAGTTAGCATGGCGCCGCCTTTGTTCCGACGAGAAATGTTGGTTGTTGATGAAAGCCGCCCATTAGGGACGCTTTCCCTCCGGTCTGGTCGTTCGCCAGCTGACGTGACGTTTGCCGCCGCAGTGTCGAATGAGCTGCGCAGCACATCTGGAAACTTCCATGGGGGGCGGGGGTCCGCTTATCGAGTTACGTAAAGTGGTAGCCTCCAGTCGGCTAACCTGCTAAGTCGGAGCCATTTTGTCATGTGGGCGTGGCCTTTGCCGCAAAGCGGGTGCACGTGCGAGCTAGTTTGGAGTGGCATGGCTGCCCTGTGTGCTTTTCTTGTATGGCGACCCGGTTCATGTTTCTCAACTTGTGCTCAGCTGCGTGACGACGTGGTTCCAAAAACTGCTGAGAACTTCCGGGCGCTGTGCACCGGCGAGAAAGGTTTCGGCTACAAGGGCAGCACCTTCCACCGCATCATCCCTCAGTTCATGTGCCAGGTGAGTCGCCATGGAGACTGGGGGAGGGGGGCTCTGCCGCCAGGCTAACCGGGCGTAACGGTGCGTCCACCAGGGCGGCGACTTCACCAACCACAACGGAACCGGAGGCAAGTCCATCTATGGCAACAAGTTTGCCGACGAGAACTTCACCCTGACCCACACGGGCCCCGGCATCCTGTCCATGGCCAACGCCGGCCCCAACACCAACGGCTCGCAGTTCTTCATCTGCACCGCCAAAACGCAATGGTGAGCATGCACGCCCGCCCGGGTCATGCGACAGTGCGGACAAGCGTGACGCTGGTGGCTCTTCCCGCAGGCTGGACGGGAAGCACGTGGTGTTCGGCAGCGTGGTGGAGGGTCTGGATGTGGTCACCGCCATGGAGAAGCTTGGCAGCCAAACAGGCAAAACCTCCCAGAAGGTCGCCATCGCCGACTGCGGCCAGCTCTGAGCCGGCCCCCCGGCGCCGCCCCGTCATTCAACATTCCTACTGATGGAACACCCCCCCCCCCCCCCCCCGATTTGTTTTTTTACGTTTCCAATCTTGTTGCTGCATTTGTGACTTTGCTGTGAAAGTTTCTTTTGCATTAACTTGGACGTCTGACGGTTTTCTTTACACCTGAAAGAATAAAACATTCAAACATTGCCTTGACAAGTCGCGCTTGCTAGCTGTTTTGGACTACAAGTCGCGCTTGCTAGCTGTTTTGGACTACAAGTCGCACTTGCTAGCTTTTACAGGCCAGAGTTGACTCCAGCATGCTAACACAGACTAACAGTTGGCTGCAGCCGGCACTTTGAAGCTTTTATTGTGAAAGATCAGCAGGGCCCGGGAGGAACCTGATCACGTGACCGACTACACCGGGTCAGCATCCGGTCTCAGCCGTCCTCCGGGTCTTCCCTCGACCCGGTCCTCGGCGGGGGGCGCAGAGGCCCTGACCCTTGACCCTGACACCCTCACGGAGTGAGGGGGCGGAGCACGCCAGACCGGCGCCGCAGTCGCAACGTCCCAACTTCCTCCTGAGCTTGGAGCCTCGCAGCAGGCAGACGTCACCCTCGGCCGGGACGCGCTGGCACCGCCTCCCCGTCAGGTAGCGGGCACAGCACAAGCCCGCCTGGCAGTCCGAGGACCGCACGCAGGCGGACGTCTCTGGAAGGGCGGGAGTGCATCATGGGCGGTCCAATCAGCTGACCTGCACCTCTCAACTCACCTTTGCTCTTGATGGAGGTCACCGCGTCCTCAGGGTCGCCATCCGCGCGATACGACGTCCTTTGGGCGTGGTTGCCGCAACCCCTCTGACACACACACAGCAGCCAATCAGCATCACTTCCGGTCTGAATGGGGAAAGTGGGCGGAGTCTCACCAACAGCCCAGAACTCTGAGCGTCCCCTTTGGACCACCTGATGGCGTTGAAGTCCAGCGCCAGGACGCCACCGAGACACGTGCACAGCAGCACATGCCACAGCCACGGGCACGTTGACGCCATCTTCATCCAACGTGGAGGAATATTCCCAGAGAAATCCCAGAAGGACCCCAGACCCGCAAAGAACCGATCTGCTGGAGACCCGCGGAGCGCTCGTTTTATACGTGCTGACGGCCCTGTGATCCTCCCTCTGCGCCTCAAGTCTTGTCTGGGGCTTTCAAGTGAGACCACATCACAGGCACTTCCTGGCGGCTCAACACACCTGGAGACACGTGCACGCTCCCCGCGTGCGCTGGAACGTCTGGGCACGCCCTCAACACGCATTGGGACGTTGTCCTCCGTGGACTTCCGGACCAGCCAGGCGCCAGGGTGCTCTCATCCCGGAAGACACCCCGACATCCTCTCCTTGTGTCGGTGTTGCTAGCAGCATTTCCGGCTGATTGGCGGCGTGGGCGTGACCATGGGCGTGGCCTCCAGTGCGGTTAGCGTGTGTTGCTGTGATCGTGTGACGTCTTGTTTTCGTCAGCTTTCAATTTGAGACTGAAGACGGACCACAAACACGCGTACACGATGCCGTGGGTGTGTAAGGGTGTGTAATTACCACCTCGGGCAGCAGCCAGGAAACATTCCTTCGAAACGCAAACATAAATGCTGCCTGTGGTGGAGTTGGGAGACAGGATGTTGTTTGTGTGTGTTCAAAAGGAAATGTCAGTCAAAATCTTTTTCTACCGACAGTTCGGTCCTGCTGGTCCTCAACCGGGCAGGAGAAGGAGGTGGTCTGCCCCCCCCCCCGGTCCACATCAGAAGGCCCGGTGGTCTGTGATCAAGTTGCAACAAGTCAAGACCTCAACTTTAAAGGATTAAAGGGACTGTAGGAACCTTTGAGATAAAGACGTGTTGTTTCCGGTCGGCCATATTTGACAGACGTACGGCTCTGAAGGCGAAAGCGTCTGTTGTCTGGCTTCTTTCATCGGGTAAACTATTGTCCTTCTTGGTCGTATTTCTTATCTACGCATGTCTTCAAAACCTTTATGGGTTAGTAATCGCTGCCGATTAATCGAAAAACAGTTGTCTCTGTTGGACATGTACAATAAAGTTTTGAGAGCTGAGCAGAGATGTCCGTCATTCATCCTGCTGAATATGGAAACGCCGCAGCAAATATTGGCGTTTGTATGAAAACATCTGCAATATTGTTGTATTTAGTATTGTAGTACCGCAGGAACGATAAGTTTATGTATTGTAGTACCGCAGGAATGATAAAAGTTGGTATTCTACCGCAGCAGCGATAAACGACGCCATCTTTGTGCTTGTTGACATTTAAAGCTGCTGTTGGCCACCAGAGGGCGCCGTTGCATAAATAATGGGAATTGGGAATGGGGCGTACACAAAGGTTCCATTCTATATTCAAATATTCCCTTGAGCTGGGAATATTCGGCTCCACGTGGACGCCAGTTGATTGAGCTTCCTGTCTTCCAGCCGCTGATGGATCTTTGGTCCTTACTCGATGACCTTCATGTGGGAGAGAAGCCCCCGCACCCCGCCCCTCTGCCGCCAGTCACATCGCTGCTGCCGCGTCTTCAGGGGCGCCTGACTGATGGAGGCTCTGACACGAGCGCCCTGATTGGACACGTGGCACGACTCTTCCAAGAGGCGGATGCTCGTTGGCTGTTCAGCCCGGCGGAAGAAGGGTGGGCGGAGCTCGAGGCGGCCTACGCGTCTGTAGTCCGCGCTCTCATTGGCTGCGCCGCTCTGCTGCCGAGTGACGAGGAATGCGGCCCGCCGCCACCCGATGACTATCGCCACGTTCCCGCCGTCGCCACCCAGGTGTGCTCCGCCCTCCAAGCGCTGCTGGGACGCCTGGAGGAGGCCGAGGGCGGAGCCAGAGGTCTGCTGCTGGCCGTGGCGCCGCACGTGTGCGTCTTTGCTGTCACACACTTCCAGGTGAGCGCGTGGACGGTTTGGCCGCCATCTTAGGAGGAGGCCGCCATCTTGCGTGTGTGTGTGTCGTGCAGGAGCAGGCGTGGAGCAGCTCCTCCTCCAGACTGGCGGCACAGAGCCTGCAGGGGGCGTTGCTGAGAGCGGGAAGCTGGACAAGCTCCGCCCACCTCCTGATGGGCGAGGCGGGCCTTGGGAAGGAAGGGGAGGGGCATACAGGTGGCATCCTGGGAGGAGTCCTGGATGACCTGCAACCTCAACTGACCAGGTAAGTGCACTGCAGTAAGTACACTCGCTGTACTTCCCGACTGTATTGAAGTGCACTTGATTGTGTTTGAGGGATTCGTGGCGGCGTGGCGGCGAAGCGGCCAAGTTGGTGTTCGCCTGGACGCTCCTCCAGGTGACCTTTAACCCCACGCCCTCGCCGGCGGTGTGACATCACGGCTCACCCGATGCCGTGGCGTTGTGGTTTTGGCAGGTGACGCGCCCCGCCCTCGCCCCGCAGCTGCCCCGCCTCCTCCCCCCCGCCCTGCTCCTCAGCGACCACCACGCCGTGGAGAACTGCATGCTGGGAGTCGCGTGTCTGCACCACATCGTCCTCCACACGGTCGCTCTCGCTCTTTCACACACACACACACACACACACGTGCTGACTGTGTGTGTGTGTGTGTGTGTGTGTGTAGCCTGCATGTGAGCTGCGTCAGTACAACAGAGGTCAGGTGGTCTACCAGACGTTACTCAAACATCTCTACACCTCCCAGGCTCCTCTCCTCCAGGTGACACACACACACACACACACACACACCATGCAGGGGTCCGTGCTGACTGTGTGTGTGTGTGTGTGTGTGTGTGTGTGTAGCGGGTTCTGGCCTGTCTGTTGGACCTGCTGTTGGTTTTAGAGAAGCCCCCCTCCTCCGTCAGCCCCTCCCGCAGGAAGCCCTGTCGCCATGACGACGTGCTGCGCCTGCTCCTCACCCACATGGAGGCGGAGCATAAAGTGTTGCTGCGGCGCGTCTACGCCTCCGTGCTTCCTGCTTACCTGGACAGGTAGGTGTGTGTGTGTGTGTGTGTGTGTGTGTGTGTCCTCCCAGGCCTTAGTGTGTGTGTGTGTGCGTGCAGGGTGGGCGTGGCCGTGTGTCGGCACCTGCGGCGGCTGGAGCGTGTTGTCGTGGGATACTTGGAGGTCAGCGACCCGCCTGAGGAGACCAGCCGCCTGAAGGTCCTGGAGGCGCTGCAGACCGCCATGGCGGCCGCGTGGCCACGGTACGTGAACACGAGCACCAACACGCGTGCACCAACACGTGACACGCAACAGTAACGTGATGCTGGTGAAACACAGGTTTGCGTGTCGTGTGGACGTGTTGCTGCCGTGTTTGCTGCGCCTCCTGGCCGACATGTCATGTGACCCGCCCCTCCCAGAGGCGGTGAGGCATCAGCTGACCACTCGGGCGTCTCGCTGTGTCACGTTGCTCCACGCCATCGCACACCGTGACCTTCAGGTGCGTGCCAGTGTGTGTGTGTGTGTGTGTGTGTGTGTGTGTGCGTATCTGATGCTAACATTGTTACCTACGGCAGGTTGACAGCGGATGGGAGGGGCTTGGCAGCCTAGCAACAGTAACCATGACGACGGAGACCTGACACACCAGCCGTGTTTTTAATGTTTCCCAGCGTCCTCTCGGGCGCACGTAGCTCCGCCCTCTTCCTGGCCAGCTCACCGTCAGTGTTTTCAAGCTGGCGTAGGATCCGTCTTCGTTTGGCGCCCGCGGCCTGGAGGGCTGCTGGCGGTCTCCTTTCAGCTCTACGCACACGCTCAGTATGATTGGCTGATGAGATGATGTCATAATAAACGCCCACCTCACCTGCTTTGATGAAGAGTTGCTCCTCCTCTTCCTCCACGGCAGCCATTGAAGTGACAGTGTAGAGTGTTACAATACACAACAGATGAGACACACTAACATGCTACGTGACACGCTATATGACACGTTATGTGACAGGACACTACATGACATGCTACATGACACACTACGTGACACACTACGTGACACATGACACGCTACGAGACAGGACGGTACATGACATGCTATGAGACACGCTACATGACACGCTATGTGACACATATGACACGCTACATGGCACTCTACATAACACACTACGAGACATGACGGTACATGACATGCTACATGACACACTACGTGACACATGACACGCTACGAGACAGGATGGTACGTGACAGGACAGTACATGACATGCTATGAGACACGCTACATGACACGCTATGTGACACGCTACATGACACGCTATGTGACACATGACACGCTACATGGCACTCTACATAACACGCTACGAGACAGGACGGTACATGACATGCTACATGACATGCTACGAGACACACTATATGACACGTTATGTAACAGGACACTACATGACATGCTACATGACATGCTACATGACCCACTACGTGACACATGACACGCTACGAGACAGGACGGTACGTGACAGGACACTACATGACAGGACACTACATGACACGCTATGTGACACGCTACATGACACGCTATGAGACACACTACATGACACGCTATGTGACACGCTATGAGACACGCTACATGACACGCTATGTGACACGCTACATGACACGCTATGTGACACATATGACACGCTACATAGCACTCTACATAACACGCTACGAGACAGGACGGTACATGACATGCTACATGACACGCTACGAGACACTATATGGGACGCTACATGACACGCTATGTGACACATGACACGCTACGAGACAGGACGGTACATGACATGCTACATGACACGCTACGAGACACACTATATGGGACGCTACGTGACATGCTACATGACACAGCCCTTGCTATGCTTCATGCCAAAGTCCATAAGACGACACGCATGACAGGACGCTAGATGACGCGTAACCTTCCACGCTCCACGTAGATCTCGTGCACGATGTGGTGATGATGCTTTATTAGGATCATACGTGTTTAATGACATCATGGCTGTAGCGTGTAACGTAGACGTCCATCACTGTGCAGGGCAGCTGAAGAGCTGCAGGTCCAGCGCGTACTCGTCCAGCTGGGCCATGTAGTCCGAGCAGGCGGTGGAGGAGCACTGGGAGGGCCACAGGTCCACCGTGGCGTCCGAGTCCAGCGGCAGGCGGTACCTGAGGGTCACAACGTGAACGGGTGAGCGGCGTCCCCGGTCGGAGAAGGTCAGGAGGGGCGGGGTGGTCGCTCACTTGGCGCCGTGGCTCAGCTTGACCTCTGACCCGCCGGATCCCATCACCAGGTACTGTTTGAGGTTCTGGACGTCCACCCAGTTGCAGGTGACCTTCTTAATCAGCTCCACCTCCGTGCCCGAACTCACCGCCTCCAAGGCTGACCACGCCCACAAGGTAGCGAGGTGAGCAATATGGCCGCCCCACGTTGGGCAGAGTCTTTCCTTACCTTTGTCCGTGTTCTTCAGGACCCCGACTACGGTGGCTTTGAAGGTCACAAAGTCTCCTTCTGCTTCCTGAGACGTGACGGCCACCTTGAAGGCTGCACACAGCACAAGGTCACGACCCCGCCCTCAGACCGCGGCGGCGAGGGACGCTCACCGTATCCGATGTGGCCCCGGCACGTTTCCTGCTGGCGTTTGGCAGCCGTCAAGGTCGGGTCAAAGGTCGCTCTGTAGGCCGCGCACGCAGCTGCACAACATGTGACACGGTCAGCAAACGGGGAAGGACTGGTAGCCAATCAGGTGCGGGGGCGGAGTCACCTGTCATGCACTGGCACTGGTCCGCCACACAGAGGCGCTGGAGCTTCTGCTCCTCGTAGGAAAACTGTTTGCTGCACAAGCTTCCTGTCACATGACCACAACATGGAAAGACAGGAAGTGGACATTACCCGCTTACCCGGGGTCGGGTCACGGGGGCAGCGGTCTCGGACTCAAACGGTTTCAGCTTCAGACATAATCCCGTCCTTTGCCCCAAACCCCGAAAACCTCAGCAGGGGGCATCCGGACATGAACATGCTAGAACATGCTACAACAGGCTAGAACATGCTATGCTAGAACATGCTATGCTAGAACATGGCAGAACATGCTAGAACATTCTATGCTAGAACATGCTTGAATATGGTAGAACATGCTAGACTGGGCTAGAACATGGGAGGACATGCTAGACCGGGCTAGAACATGGTAGAACATGGGAGAACATGGTAGAACATGCTAGAACACGGCGTCCCATGAGTGCAAATCTTGACGTGACCTGCCAGTCGTACTCACCTTTGTCCTGGGGCTCAAACACAGTCAGCAGGGACCTGCTGGCCCCGTCCACTTTGAACCCCGTCCGGATGCGAAAGCCGACACACAAGAAGATGTCGGAGGGCACCTGGAGAGCAGACAGGAAACGGTCATAAGCAACACCGGGGGCGGGGCCGAAGGGGGGCGGGGCCGAGCGTACTCACAGAGTCCATCTGAATGACCACCGTGTCGCCCTGAAGCTCGTAGTGCGAGATGATTGGCTCCTCGGCGTCCCTGAACTGCACAGCGACATGGTGTCACAGCACAGCGGGGGCCGGCGTGGATGGGCGGCTTCAGGTGGTCTCACCTGTCGCAGGTCCTCCAGATGCGCCTCCACGCCTGTCGGCAGCTGGATCTTCATCACGGTCATGGTGGACTCGGTGACCACCTCGTTAGGAGGAGGCTTGTACCTTCAGGACCGTGGCTTGTTAGCATGTAAGCTAGTTAGCATGTAGGCTAGTTAGCACGTAGGCTAAGGTGCTGTATGTTGGTCTTACTTGGCACAGGCAGACAGGTGCGGCGCACGCATGCCGGCACCTGGGAGGAGGGGACGTCAGGACTACAGGGAGGCGGACTGAACAGGACGCCGTGGGGGACTTACGGTCTGAGGCGGTGGCGGCGGCGGCGGCAGCGGCGGCGGCGGCGACCATCTCGATGCTGATGTCGAAGTTACAGTTGCCAGGGGGCGGAGTCGTCTGGTAGTAGACCGCCTTCATCTGCACTTAAAACTTGACTTCACCTGACTTGCGATGCCCCATATTGGTTCCCCTAAGCCACACCCACCTGGACATTGGACACGCCCCTCCCGTATCCCGTGGACACGGTGATGACGTCGTCCTGCAGCACCTGGAGACCCAAGAACAGCTGAATGTCCTCAATCTCCACAAGACAAAATGGCGCCCCTCCCCTCACCTGTATGGGCGTGGCCACAGGTCGGCTCTGGCTGAGCTGCACACGAGCGACATCGCCTTTGCGTCCGTAGCGGACATTGATGTCCTGGTTGAGGACGGCTCGTGGGACCACCCGACTGTACTCTGTTAGGGCCTCCAGGGTGAGGATGGTGTCCTGGTGGGACACGCAGGGACAGGAAGTTGCTGCGTTGTGAGACCATGTCGGGACCAGGGGGTCCGAAATCTTGAGGGGCATCCAACAGAGACCCGGTCTGTGGGTTCCGCTATTTAAGCGAGTTCAGGAAGCGGAACGTCATGACACGTACCTGGACCGAGTAAAACCCTTGTCCATGGTGCTGGTCCTGGGTCAGCCAGGACATGATGGGGTTGGCGTACTGGATCCTCCCCTGGAACAGGAAGCAGTTTGCGTGTCAGCAGTGGTCGCCATGGAAACTCGGGGTCTAGCGGTACCTTGTGGTACGACACGTTCGCTTTGGCACGGAGTCGAACCTCCGAACGGCGACGATGGCGTACGTTACGCCCTAAAGACTACGAGACAACCAACGAGCTAGCAGCACCTTCAGCAGCATGGTCAGCAGGACGTACGCCGTCGTCTCCACCGTCAGGCCGCTGGATTGGTCGGGTCGCAGCTCATCGGATGCCGTGTTCGATTCCTGCCAGTACCTGAGCACCGCAGGGTGTCCTGCATCACAAACACAGGCCTGAGCGCATGTAGTGCACGTGTCCTCCACACTATGTAGTGCATACTATGTAGTGCACACTATGTAGTGCACACTATGTAGTGCACACTATGTAGTGCACACTATGTAGTGCACACTATGTAGTGCACGTGTCCACACTACGTAGTGCACGTGTGTTCACGTGCACACACCTTTCTGTCGAGCGAGGGTCTCCAAGCTGTGGATGAGTGTGATGCTGGTGGGCGCGCTGGGGTCGTGCAGGGTGAGGGCGTAGGTGGCGAGGGCGCGCACGTGCACGCTCTTCAGGCGGAGGGCATGCTGGGAAATGTAGTCGGCGGCTGACCTCTTGCTGTCATCGTGGAACTAAACATGGCGGCGGTGAGAGGGAAGCAGAGATTGTTTCTTAGGTGAAGAAGACAGAGCGCTCACTCGCAGCTGCAGGACCGGTTGGCGGATGCTGGTCGCCCGATGCAACGCGATGAGGACCAAGGACGTGAGGTACACCGAGCGCTCACGAGGCTCCGCCCCCTCAGCCTGCAGCCAATCACAAAGGAGCACATGTTCAGTGTCAGGGGCCTTCCCGCTCAGACGGGACAAAGCCAGACCACCATGAATCTGTTGGGTCTGAAGGAGGACTTGTCGGAGAAAGACCCGTCCTGGTTCTGAGCGTTGTGGATCAGCCACCAGACGGACTGGGACAGAGCTTGGTGGTCTACGGTCATTACGGGGTCCACGGAGGCCAGAGTGCGAACCGCCGCCGCTGTCAGCCTGACAGGTGACACGACGACTTGGTCACGTGACTAACATGTGAGGGGGGCGGGGGGAAGGGGGGGGGTGCTGACCAGGTGCTAGCGTCTCTGTTGGTCCACATGCTGTAGCTGGAGTCCCCACGTCTGAAAGAACTGATGCTGACCAGTCCTGCACACAAACAGGCTGGTTTAGCCCCGCCCACCTTCAGCCCAACCTTCTCCTCACCTTCTCGGATCTTCTGTCTGAGGTTGTCTGAGTTCTTGTGGATGTTCCCTCCAAGGACGTCCCACTTCCTGGTGGTCTCCAAGTACTGGTACACGTGTGCCAGAGGAAGGATTCTGCCAAGCTCCGCCTCCAGGGACCCGCCAGGCAGGTTGACGAGCTGCCGCAGGCCGTCGGGGTCCAGGACCACCGAGAGGATGTCTCCCAGGATTTCCCCTGGGACCAGCACAGGGGGGGCGGGTCATTCAGGTCTCGTGGTGTCCTTGCCAAAGCAATGAGAAGAAGTAGAAGTTCATCTCACCGTTGATGGTCACCATTCTCTCCACTGCCGTGTTGGGGACCATGTTAGCGGGCGGCTGGTTCTTCAACACCACGGTGGTCTTCTCAGAACCTGACATGACACCACGGGGTCATCAGATGGTCCAGCTGGTCAGACCAGCACGCTCGCCCTACCGTAAAGTCCCTGGGGGTCCAAGATCCCTCCGGAATACATCTCCATCCTCACGCCCTCGGGCTGCAAAGGAGCCAATCATCTACCGAGATCATCTCCAACCTTGGAGCTCCCCAACATGGCACCTACCACCACCCTGAGCCGCTTCTCCACGATGTCTCCTTTCCCTTGGCGGGTCTTCAGCGTGAAGGTCAGGGTGTGTTCTCCTGCCTTCAGGCCCATCAGCGTGAAGGCCACCTTGGCCACGCCCCTTGCTGGCAGTGGGCTCCAGATGCAGGAGGTGGAACGGAACCCCGCCCCCGCGGCGGCCGGCTGTGATTGGAGGATGCAGATCTCCGGCCCTGCCGTCAGCGTGATGCAGTACTGGGAAGACCAGGAGGACCTGAGCAGAAGCAGAAGATAGCCTGATGGAACATGCAACCCTACCGTGACGTCGTCCTCCTGCTGGTTGTACACGGAACCGCTCAGCTCCACCTGCTCTCCTCGCACCACCTGGTAAGGTAGCGGCACGTCCACGCTGAGCGGCAGTCTGACCGACACCTGGACCGGCTTGGATACGCAGATACCTGCAGGAGCACACCTGAGGATCAACGTTGGCAGAGAAGGACAAAAGGAGGAAGAAGGATGGACGCAAGGACCCTGGAAGATGAGGAGGATGAAGAAGGGGACCATCTCACCGTTCCTGAACATTCCGATGGCCTTCAGCTCCCAAGTGGTCAGAGAGTCGGGAAGTGTCCTGGTGAGGGACTGCTGACCTCCTCTGGAAACATCATGTAGAAATGTTCCTTCATGTTCCTACATGTTCCTTCAATGTTCCTACGTGTTCCTTCACGTTCCTTCAATGTTCCTACATGTTCCTTCAATGTTCCTACATGTTCCTTCAATGTTCCTACATGTTCCTTCAATGTTCCTACCTCAGCAAATAGAGGTGGACCTCACCTGGTGGGATGGACCTCCCACAGCCAGCTCTCAGGAAAGAAACTCCTGACCAGAGACGGCGCCGCGTCAAAGTCGGCCCCCATGTCTGCACACACAAACATCTCCAATGTCCACGCTGAGCCTGTCAGATGAAACCTCCAGGTTCTTACTGACTGTGGCGGCTGAGCTTCTGGTCCTGGTCCAGGGCCTCCTGGATGTATTCACAGCAGACGGTGAAGATGTGGCGACACTGAGGATGATGCTGCGTTTTTCTGAACATCTGCTCGGCAAAATGGCGGCAGGTGACGCTTCTGGGGACGTACTTCATGCCGTGCTCACAGCACTTCCTCAGGGGTCCGAACGTGGCGGCTGCGCACAAGCCGGGTTCACACGTGGACCTGGTCTACACGCGTGGACCTGGTCTACACGCGTGGACCTGGTCTACACGCGTGGACCTGGTCTACACGCGTGGACCTGGTCTACACGCGTGGACCTGGTCTACACGCGTGGACCTGGTCTACACGCGTGGACCTGGTCTACACGCGTGGACCTGGTCTACACGCGTGGACCTGGTCTACACGCGTGGACCTGGTCTACACGCGTGGACCTGGTCTACACGCGTGGACCTGGTCTACACGCGTGGACCTGGTCTACACGCGTGGATCTGGTCTACACGCGTGGACCTGGTCTACACGCGTGGACCTGGTCTACACGCGTGGACCTGGCCTACACGCGTGGACCTGGTCTACACCTAGACCATTGATGGGGGGGTCTCACCTTTGGCTTCCTTCATCTCCTTCGTTAGCGCCCTCGTGGGACGCACAGCCGCCGTGCACTTTGGACCTGTGGCACACACACGCATGATTGGCTCCGCCTCCTCCCATCAACCAATGAGGCGAGGGATGACTAACTGCTGGTTGATGGGCGGGCGTTGGCGTTGGTGATGAAAGTGAGGCCGGCCAATCGGAAGACGTCGGCTGCGTCTCTGCCCCCGCCCCCTCCGCAGCCGAGGTCGCTTTGCTCGATGCGACGCAGCACCTGTAGGCCCGCCCACGTCCTCTTAGCGTGACATCAAGCCGCCATTGTGCAGCTGTCAGGTTACCATGGTTACAGGGTCCTTGTAGTTTGGATACAGGTTGAAGAGGGCGGAGTCTACAGCAGACAGCGCCACTAGGCCCTCCTGATTGGTCCTGATCTGCAGCTGAAGGTGGTCCTTTGGCCTGAAGTCCCGCCCCTCATATGAGATGTCTGTCTATTGGCACACGGACACGTCATGTTGATGCTAACACTTCCTGTCTGCCTCTTGCCACGCCCCTTACCACCAGTCCGCCTACACACGGGTCCTGGACTTCCAGCCACACGGAGTCGGCCACCAGTTCAGACGTGGCTTCGCCGTACAGGATGTAGTAGACCAGCAGGCGGATCGACGGGACCATGGCGCCCGTCACCGCGAAGCTTAGCGATTGTTTGTGGTCGCCGCTAGCGACGAACTTCTGGCTGCCGAAATGTTCCACCTTCCCTTTGGACAGCACCTGACACACACACGCACACGCTAAGGACACGGGGACACACTTTGGACAGCACCTGACACACACGCTAAGGACACGGAGACACACTTTGGACAGCACCTGACACACACGCTAAGGACACGGAGACACACTTTGGACAGCACCTGACGCACACGCTAAGGACACGGGGACACACTTTGGACAGCACCTGACACACACGCACACGCTAAGGACACGGGGACACACTTTGGACAGCACCTGACACACACACGCACATGCTAAAGACACGGGGACACACTTTGGACAGCACCTGACGCACATGCTGAGGACACGGGGACACACTTTGGACAGCACCTGACGCACACGCTAAGGACACGGGGACACACTTTGGACAGCACCTGACACACACACGCACACGCTAAGGACACGGGGACACACTTTGGACAGCACCTGACGCACACGCTAAGGACACGGGGACACACTTTGGACAGCACCTGACGCACATGCTAAGGACACGGGTACACACTTTGGACAGCACCTGACACACACACGCACACGCTAAGGACACGGGGACACACTTTGGACAGCACCTGACGCACACGCTAAGGACACAGGGACACACTTTGGACAGCACCTGACGCACACGCTAAGGACACGGGTACACACTTTGGACAGCACCTGACACACACACGCACACGCTAAGGACACGGGGACACACTTTGGACAGCACCTGACACACACGCACACGCTAAGGACACGGGGACACACTTTGGACAGCACCTGACGCACACGCTAAGGACACGGGGACACACTTTGGACAGCACCTGACACACACGCACACGCTAAGGACACGGGGACACACTTTGGACAGCACCTGACGCACACGCTAAGGACACGGGGACACACGGGCACGCTCCTTGGCGGCGCCCCTTCTCACCAGGAAGCTCAGCACTTTGGCCGGCACGTAGGAGGGCGTGGCCGAGTACACCTTGATGTTGGCGTATTGTCCCACCCGCAGGGTGTGGCCCGGCAGCGGGGGGTCAATGTAAAGGTAGCGGCGGTTGGGCGAGTGGTAGGCCGCCGCCTCCAGACTCACACTGGCCTGACTGGTGGCCGGGAGGGCGGAGTCTGCTGTCTCAAACTGCTCACGGGGTTGGTAAAGGTCATTAGCGGGCCAATAACAGATTAATCATGAATTAATTGATCATTCACCCTAAAAGAGGCCCTGACACCCTCTGTGGGCGTGTTGCAGACAAAAATGGCGACGCCGTCTGATTGGCTGTTGGCCTCTTCAGGACAGGGTTTGATGCGGAGGTCTTGCGCGGGACCGAAGACCCGTTGCTCTACCAGACGAACCGGCACCTGGTTCACCGGCTGGTCCAGGTGGTCCTTCACCAGCACCTGCACAACCGGGGGGGGGGGGGGGGGGGGGATTTCCATCATCTCCAAGCAAGTCCTGCCTGAGGACCGAGGGGTCACCTGGATGTTGTAAGGGAGTCCAGGTTTGATGAAGGGGGACGTGGAGACCAGACTCAGGCTGTAAGGGGATTTGACAAACTTCACAGCTGAAAACTCCGCCTCCTGGCTGATGCCACCTGTGGAGGAGGGGGGGGGGGGGGGGGGGGTGAGGAGGGATGTGCGTGTGCGTGCGTGCGTGTGCGTGTGTGCGTGCGTACGTGCGTACCCGAGTCCTCCTGCAGCAGGACAGCAACATACAGGAAGTTCCCGACGAGGCCGTGCAGGTCTTTAGGTCCATCATGTTTGGACAGGATCTTCTCCATGTTGACACACACGTCCACATCGCCTGAGGACAGCAACTAAGACACGCCCACGAGAACGTCAGACCGCGGTTTGAATTGCGAGGATGAAGAAGGGCGATGAAGAGCACCCACTCTCTCCCGGGTCACGGAGTTGGGGATGATGACAGGAAGTTCTCCTTTGCTGACGAAGCCAAAGCGCAGGAAGACCTCGCCATGAGCCACGGGGGCGCCATGAAGGTACCTGAGAGGACGACCAAGACTGTCAGTGATGAAGAGGATGCCTGCCATGAGGAAGGTCGACGTTCCTCACCTGGCGGACACCTTGAAACAGAAGCGCTGGAAGTTTCCAAAGCTGATGAAGCTGACCTGCGGCTGGACCACGATGGTAAAACTGGGAAGAACTAACAGAAGAACGTCCTAAAGCCCATGGAGGCCTCCATCGTAAGTCAAGACCAGGACGTCCTCTCACTGTATTCTCGAATCTCAAAGTCTGTTCTGGCTTTGGTGGTGAAGTCGTCGGAATACGAGGCCTCAATGGACCACGTTCCCAACCTGGAACCAAAGAACAGCATCACAACCTGGACCCCAGTCACCTGGGGTCGGCCCAGGGGGTCCCTACTTGGGCTTGATGGGGATCTTGAAGGGGTTCTGCATGGACGGGATTCCATTGTTGAGGTCCAGCATCTCCACCACATCCACCGTCTGAAGATCTGGGTCCTGGACGAGAACAAGGCCGTGAAGAGTCAAAGTCTTACATGCAGGTCCTGTGGACTGACATGCCCACCTTGAAGGTCAGGAAGACGCTCCGATTGGCCGGATGCAGCTCCTGGTTGAGGGAGAAGGCTTGCACCTTGACTGGACGGAACACGACACACCAGGAAGATGACCTCCATCTGGAACCTTCTGTCAAGTCCTTCTCAGCCTACTCGGGACTCACCGCTCTGCTGGGGGGTGTAGAGAGGTTTGTCCGTCCGGACAAAGAGGAACCCGTTGGAGCGGCTGACAGGAAGTGACAGGTGCTCGTTGATCTGCGCTGATTGGACGTGGAGGACCACTTGAGCCACACTCTTGTCCAGCTGACTGGAGAAGATCTGGACACAGAGGGGCACGATGAAAACCCGCTTCCGGATCCTGGCACCTCCGTGCGTCCACTCACCCGGAGCGAGGCGGAAGCCTGGTGCTGGTTCTCAACGTTGAGGGTCACCACGTCACGGGCCAGAACCACATGGCCTGGAGCCATGGAGGTCTTCAAGAACACGTAGACCCTCACCTCTTCGGAAAAGCCGAACAACTGCAGCAACACCTTCTCCATCGCGTCCACGTGCAGCCGCAAGGGGGCGCTGATCAGGTACCTGAAGGCAACACCTCCATGGTTGATCCTTGGTCCGGGTCAGCTGACCCCATGACATCATCACGTGACAACTTGGATGTCTTTGACCTGAAGGTTCTGTCTCAGACTGCTACCGCTAGTACTACTGCTACTGCTACTGCTACTGCTACTTCTACTTCTACTGCTACTGCTACTTCTACTGCTACTGCTACTGCTACTGCTACTGCTACTGCTACTGCTACTGCTACTGCTACTGCTACTGCTACTGCTACCGCTACCGCTACCGCTAGTACTACTGCTACTGCTACTGCTACTGCTATCACTGTTATTGTTGCTACTACAACTGCTATCAGTACTAGTTCTTCTATTGCTATTGCTATATTACAATCATTACTACTTCTACTGGTCCAGCTAGTACTAGTACTATCACTATTACTACTACTATTACCTCACTAATATACTATTAGGACATGAGAACCAGAAGACCCAAAGGAACCTTCAGGTGTTGGCGTGTTGGTACGTGTAGTGAATGACAGCAGCCACACGGGGGCAGTGTTGTAGAGCACAGCAACCCCATCTCCAGCCCCCTCCTGGAGATCCGGCACCGAGGTGTTCCCAGGCCCGCCGTGGGACATCATCCCTCCAGCGTGTCCTCGGTCTTGTCTCGGCTGGGCACACCTGGAACACCTCACCAGGGAGGCATCCGGACTAGATGCCCAAGCCACGCTCCTCTCCATGTGAGGAGAAGCCCCTCCCGGGTGACCGGGTGACCGGGCTCCTCACCCTACCGATCATGATGGGAAGCCTCCTTCAAAGGGACGGCAGCCCTAAGCTCCGGTCTCCACCAACAGGTTTGGAATTTGCCACCAGGACCGCTGCCTACCACTTGGCAGCCACAGATCTGATTGGCTGAGCATCGGAGATAAGGAATTAGGGCGCAGTCCCCCTGTCCTCCAGCTGGTGCCAGCTGGGCTTGTGGACATCCTTACGGCGTCCCCCAGGGTTCATGGTGTTTAAACCTGGTGCTTACTATGGACAATGTGTGGCTAGCACAGGAAGTGGTCAGACTGGGTAGACCCTTCCTTCCAACCAGGCCCCCCCCCCCAGGTCATACTGGTGTTGCCCACATGGGTGTTGAACCCACCTGGTGGAGGTGCTCTCCAGCGCCCTTCTGATGGACCCGAAAAAGGCAGCCATTTAGTGTGTACACACAAGTCCCCCCCCCCCTCCTTCATTGGCCCTGACTCCAACCCACAGCCCCCCCCCCCAGGTGGTGAACAAGGTCCTGAACCCACATTGTGGTTTGAGGTGAGTCTGGTTATGTCTAGTCGCCATGGCGCCACCTCCCACGTGAGCTAAGGCTCCGTCCCCACCAGACAAGAACCAGATTTGGTAGACGAGGACCAGGTCCCTCAGGCGCCCCCCTGGACTGCTGCACCAAACCCAGGGGCACACCCAGACCTGGACCGCATGGACCATCCCGTTTCATAATAATCATAGCAAGTCATGCTAACAGCTAGCAAAGCGCTAGTGGACCTTGCTAGCGTTCAGGAAGACTCACCTTGTGTCCTGAGCGCTGGTCCTCCACCGACACACACACCCCAAATACACCAGCAGCACACACACCCTCATCCTGGACCCGCACACACACACGTATACACACACACTTGTACACACACTTGTATACACACGCGGAGCTCCAAGTCCTGTCGCGTTGCCGTGGAGTCCCAAGACAAAGCGACTCGTTGATTGACACGCTGGCACTTTTCAATGTCAACTGCCGAGTCGCTGGGGACTTCCTGCGTGCGTACGTGCGTGCGTACGTGCGTGCGTGCGTACGTGCGTGCGTGCCGAAGGTGAGTGTTTTCTGACGTTACGCAACATGTTGACTTGTCCCCTCAAAATCAATAGGAGGCCTCCCACCGCCCCCGGGTGACTCAATCAACCTTTCGACCCCCCCCCCCCCCCCCCCCCCCGCTGACTCTGAGGTTAGCCGGGCGCCGGCTAGCTTGTGCTAAAGGGGTTAAAGGTCATGCTTTATTAGGATACATAGTATACACACGTTAGCATGCGCCACATCTTCATCACAATATAAGACAAAACACCAGCATGCTAGGCTAACACTTTAGCACACACGAATCACGTCTTAGCGCTACGCTAGCACTTCCTGTAGCATCACAGCACCATGGCGGGGATGTGGTGCACCAGCGAGGCGGGATGGGACACGGCCACCAGCTGGGGCGGGTGAGGAGGCGGGGGAGGGGGGGAGCGGTCCTCGTGCACGCCGCACGCCCCCCCCACCACCACCAGCGCCCTGGCGGAGGCCACGGCGGCCGGCCGGTGCCTGGCGCTCTTCTGGTGGGCCCGCAGGCCCGCCAGCTGCGAGTAGGCCGACTGGCACACGTGGCACTTGTACGGGCGCTCGCCCGTGTGCAGGCGCACGTGGTTCCGCAGCGTGGACGACTGGCTGAAGCGGCGGTTGCAGAAGCGACACACGAAGGGCTTGTCCAGCGTGTGGATGCGCATGTGCGAGCGCAGGTTGCTGCGGGAGTTGAACCCGCGGTGGCAGATGACGCAGCGCATGCGCCCCGGGCCCGCCGCCACCGCCGACGACGATGCGGAGGAAGAGGCGGAGCCTTCGCAGGGGTGGAAGTCGTCTGAAGCGGAACAAGAGCCAAATGCTATGTTAGCATAGCAACGTTAGCTATGCTAACCTGGCCGGCGCCTCCTCACCGTTCTTGCTCTTCTTTCCCTGCTCCTCGTCTCCTCCCGGGATGCCGGGGATCCCCAGGAAGGTGTTGTGGGAGTTCCCGTACCAGACCAGCAGCTCCTGGTCCGGGGGGATGGTCTGAGGAGGACAGCGGACATGTCAGTCATCGGCCAGCAGGGGGCGGGGTCGGGGAAGAGCCCCTCCCCTCCTCACCTCCACGGCCTTGTAGAAGATGGCGCTGCCCATCTGGACCACCTCCAGGTTCTGCTCGTGCTCGTTGCGCGCGCACTTGATGTACGTCATCCAGCTGCGGTGCTCCTCCTGGCTGGCGTCCACGAAGAACCGCACCCCGCCGTCCTCGTCGAACACCTGACACACGCCACGCACACGTCACTGTCACACGCCCTGATGCTGGGGGGGGGGTATGGGGGCGGGGGGCTACCTCCCACATGAGGCTGTTGTTCTTGTACACGTCCACGTGGTCGGGAGACACCAGGCGCCCCGTGAAAGGACCCATCTCGGTTCCCGCCTTGATCCAGGTCTTGGAGAAGATCCCTAGACCTTCCCCTGGACCCGCAAACACACCACGGGTCAGGGTGCGCTCGTTTTATCCTCATTTGGACGAAGTGACGTTTGTTTCATCATAGATCTCCTTTTTATTGCACTTCCTACAGTTATTATTCATATTATTCGTAACACGCTACATCTATACAAAACTATATATAATAATAATAATAATAATAATAATAATAATAATAATAATAATAATAATAATAATAATAATAATAATAATAATAATAATAATAATAATAATAATAATGATTATTATGATTATTATTATTATTATTGTTGTTGTTGTTATTGTTATTGTTGTTATTATTAATATTATTCATTTGCACGGGGATGCAAACTCCACACAGAGATGGCCGAGGAGGGAATCGACTCGGGTTTCCAAGCTATGAGGCCTCCGCGCTAACCACTCGGCTGCCTACTATTATTATTGTTGTTATCATTATTACTATTAATATTAAAGATAAAAGATAAAATATTAGGAGGATTTGTTGGACCTGGAACGGAGCTTTGAGCGATGATCACCTCGCTGGGAAGAACCAGACTGGACAGCTTGTGGACTTCTACACACGCACACGCACACACGCACACACACACACACACACACACACAGAGACACACACACACACACACACACGTTGTATTATTATTTTATATATTATTTTCATTTTAAAAAAACCGAAGAAAGAAATTCGTTGACATCGAATGAAAATGGCGCCAAATTGGGGGAAAAACATCTCGGGTGGAAAAGTTCTTTTCCGGAATCAAACGTGGATGCGAGGCGCCAAAAGGCCGCGTGGCTTTTTAAAAATATTTTCATGCTTTCCTTCCGTCTGTGATATTCATGTTAAATATCATTTTAATGCCGGAATAAATCCATCCTCGGGATCCGGAGCGGAAATAGAAGGACGCGTTCCCACATTTGGAGTTTTCATGAACGCATCTTTTACACTTTGGATGAATCAAATCTTCTTGGGAGGATTATTATTGATATTCTCTATGAATAAACGTTCATATTAAACCTTCTGAATATTATTATTATCATTGATATTGCCTATGAGTAAACTTCCATATTAAATTGTTATTGATATTGTTTATCAATAAACTTCCATATGAAACCTTATGATTATTATTATTATCATCATTGATATTGCCTATGAATAAGCGTCCATATTAAATTGTTATTGATATTGTTTATCAATAAACTTCCATATGAAACCTTATGATTATTATTATTATCATCATTGATATTGCCTATGAATAAGCGTCCATATTAAATTGTTATTGATATTGTTTATCAATAAACTTCCATATGAAACCTTATGATTATTATTATTATCATCATTGATATTGCCTATGAATAAGCGTCCATATTAAAATGTTATTGATATTGTTTATCAATAAACTTCCATATGAAACCTTATGATTATTATTATTATTGATACTGCCTATGAGTAAACTTCCAAATTAAACCTTATTATTATTATTATCATAATTATTATAATTATGATTATGATTGGTATTGTCCTCTGACATAACCAATGTTTCATATGAAAAGAGGACAAATGTTTTAGGTTTGCCGTTTATGATATTTCCAAACGGAAAGATGAGAGTTGGAGTCGATGTCAATAATCGGCAGGTATGAATAATATATTATTCATAGGACGAAATCATCGTTATGTTTTGTCACTCCAATAATTGATATTAAAAATGGAAATGATGTTTTACGTTTGACCTTGAATCAAACGAAGGGAAAACTAAAGTTTCTATTTTCAGCTGATCAATTGGGATATTTTCAAAATAAAACATCTATCATATAATATATGATATATACGTATATAATATTTATATCATATCAATAAATACCGAGCATAAGCATCCTATGCTTGACGAAAGCCGGCGACCAATGCGAAGGTGCGGAACAGGAAGTCGGCTTGGGGTCCCGACCCGACTGACCTCCGGAGAAGGACTGGGCCAGGACCTCGGCGGTGAAAGCCGTCTTGGGGCTCGTGCCGGCGGCGGCGCGGTCCTCGTGCGTGAGCTGCTGGTGCTCGCCGTGCACGCGCCTCCAGCGTCCGTACAGGAAGCTGTGCACGACGTCGGAGGTGATGATGTCCGCCAGGTGAGGCCTCGCGCACGGAGCCTTGGCCGGGCCCGGACCGGGAGAACCCAGGAGGACCGAACCCATGCCGGCGAGGAGGAGCGGGAGGAGCGGGAGGAGGAGCAGGAGGAGGAGGAGGACAGGTGAAAAGTTGTGTGAAGAAGACGGAAAGATGATTAAAGATGATTCAAGATGATTCAAGATGATTAAAGATGAATAAAGATTAATAAAGATGATTAAAGATGATTAAAGATGAATAAAGATGAATAAAGATGAATAAAGATGAATAAAGATGATTCAAGATGATTAAAGATGATTAAAGATGATCAAGGGAAGAAATAAAAAATATGAAGTTGGTGGAAAATGAGAAACATTTTCTTCCACTTAAATGAACAATGAGGAGGAACACAAACACACCCTCTTATACCTCCCTCTCTCTCCCTCTCTCTCTCTCTCTCTCTCTCGGGGGGAGGAGTGTGTGTGAGTGTGTGAGTGTGTGAGTGTGTGTGTGTGTGTGTGTGTGCGTGTGTGTGTGTGAGAGATGAACCACTTCAGCTTGCCTCCACGTTTGGCCAAGTTCTGTTGCCGGACAGAAACTTTGGTGGGCCGGCAGCCATCCTCCTGTTTGACCTTTGACCCCCACCGTAGTTTGGTTGACGTGAGAGGTCTCACTCGCTCACATTTTGGATTTGCTGAACCTTTGTGGGCGAGTTTAAAAGCTAATATGCTAATAATTAATAAAAATAGTCATATAAAAATATGCTGTCTGACTGTATTGTTTGAAATAATGGCCCATAGTTCCCAAATTGATATCCTTTACAGAAATTGGATGGGAATATCGTTGGAGTTGCACATGGAATCCTTGACCACAAAGATTTCTCCTACTTATTAGAGAGAAAAACTTATTTTCATCTGCAATTAAATAAACAAAATGTCATTCATTGAGTTCAAACATTTTAATCGATTGACAGCCGTAGATATCAACCTCCATGTATGTGATATCAACATCCATATAGTATGTGATATCACCCTCAATGCACGTGATATCAACCTCCATTCATGTGATATCAACATCCATATGTGATATCAACCGCCATGTATGTGATATCAACCTCACGTATGTGATATCAACATCCATATATGTGATATCAACCTCCATGCATGTGACATCAACCTCCAGGTATGTGATATCACCTTCAATGTAGGTGATATCAACATCCATATATGTGATATCACCCTCAATGCACGTGATATCAACCGCCATGCATGTGATAGCAACATCCATACGTGATATCAATCTCCATGTATGTGGTATCAACATCCATATATGTGATATCAACCTCCATGTATGTGATATCAACATCGATGCATGTGATATCAACCTCCATGTATGTGATATCAACATCCATATATGTGATATCACCCTCAATGCACGTGATATCAACCTCCATTCATGTGATATCAACATCCATATGTGATATCAACCGCCATGTATGTGATATCAACCTCACGTATGTGATATCAACATCCATATATGTGATATCAACCTCCATGCACGTGACATCAACCTCCATGTATGTGATATCACCTTCAATGTAGGTGATATCAACCTCCATGTATGTGATATCAACATCAATGCACGTCATATTAACATCCATTGATGTGATATCAACATCGATGCTCGTTATATCAACCTCCATGTATGTGATATCAACATCCATGCACGTGATATCAACCTCCATGTATGTGATATCAATCTTCATGTATATGATATCAACGTCCATGCACGTGATATCAACCTCCATGTATGTGATATCAATCTTCATGTATATGATATCAACGTCCATGCACGTGATATCAACCTCCATGTATGTGATATCAACATCAACGCACGTGGTATCAACCTCCATGTATGTGATATCAACCTCCATGTATGTGATATCAACATCAACGCACGTGGTATCAACCTCCATGTATGTGATATCAACATCCATGCACGTGATATCAACATCCATTGATGTGATACCAACATGAATGTATGTGATATCAACACCCATGCAGATGACATCAATAACCATTGAATGTGATATCAACAACATGGATACCCACCTGTGACAGTCCCACCATGGCTGCTATGATACTATGGATACTATGGATACTATGGATGCTATGGATACTATGGATACTATGGATGCTATGGATACTATGGATGCTATGGATACTATGGATACTATGGATGCTATGGATGCTATGGATGCTATGGATGCTATGGATGCTATGGATGCTATGGATACTATGGATACTATGGATGCTATGGATACTATGGATGCTATGGATACTATGGATACTATGGATACTATGGATGCTATGGATACTATGGATACTATGGATACATGACTATGAACACGGTCTTTCCAGGAGGTCCAGTTACAGTACAGTACAGCTACAGTACAGTTACAGTACAGCTACAGTTCAGTACACAACCCAAGGTCATTCATCATGCAAACTTGAGTCATCTATTTCATCCTCATATCAAATCATAACATATATATGACATATATATATGACATATATGTGACATATATACACAACGTAATACTTCAGTATGCATGTATTTATTCTTCCGTGTATTAGAAGGGTCTTGTACAGTACATGTAAAAAAAACAACATCACACGCACTTCCTGTTTGACGGCGAGGCCGCGCCCACGTGCGGTCAAAGACGTCAAGTGTACTTAACGACCACTTACTGTACTTACTGGCCGCACACACGCGCACACACGAGCCACTTCCTGTGCGCACGCACGCGCACGCCGCGTCCTAATGACTGATGACATCATCAATCAGAGCATCTGTCGCGGGGGCGGGAAGATGAATAATTCAAAGATTGCTAATAATAATGAATAATAAATGATACTCCACGCGCACACGGACGTGCACGGGCAGCAGAGGAGGGGCCGGCTGCCGAAGGGGCGTGGCTTCCAGCAGTGGAAAGAGAGGCAGGAAGTCAGAAAGAAGGCGGCTCTTTATTAGCCCTCATCATCATCATCATCTTCATCAGTCAATAGAAACATCTGCAGGTTACATCTGGACCGCTCACAAAAACAAAACACCCTCGGCCGAGGTGGCGGAGATCGGAAGAACAGAGTGTGGACGGCTCCTCCCGGTTCGGGGCGGGGCAGGGGGCGTGGCCTGAATACCAGGAAGGCAGGGTCCCTGCCCACTCTGATCCTGGTCTCCAGGCCAGGAGGTGCTAGCGTTAGCATTAGCATAGCAGTCTTGAGAACGCAGGAGCTTCAGGAAGTCAACATGTACGCTTAGCGTTAGCATATTAGCTCATGAACAAAGAAATAGTCCAACATTTAAATAGACCCCTCAACCCAAACTCGTCATCGTCGTCGTCATCATCATCATCATCATCATGGTCACGCATACTTTCTCTGTGGTCCAACACACGCCACATGACACGCTATAAAGCTAGCAACAAAACCTGATGAATAAAGCTAAAAAAGAACCTTTGGAGATGTTAGCTAACTTGCAGTAATGCTAACTGAACGTGGGAAAGGTCAGGAATGTTCTTCCAAGATGGCGTCCCAGCCTTTTCTGCTGATGAGCGAGGATGAGCGATGGACATTGAAGCTAAATCACGTCACCTTGGTCACGCTCACGCTAAAGTTCCGGCATGAAGGTAGACGTCCTTCACTGAAACCAAGACGGGTACCGGGATGCTATGCTAATGTGCTACGGTGTGTGGGACCACAGAGAGGGAGCAACAAAGGAGGTGTCCAAGATGGCGTGTCAACAAGTAAAATGAGGACATTTAGTAGAAAAAGACGTCTTTGTCTGTCAAGGTAAAACATTAAAATATCCAAACAGCCCAAATAAAAAAGCAGACATGCGTGAAAGAAAAGAGAAGCGCTAATGAGTTCATCAAGACTGCTAGCGTGATGTCAAAGGAGGTTTGTTCAAACGTGTCCACTCTCAGGTTGGATAAAAAAAAAATCTAAATGAAAAAAAAAAAGCTAAACAGGAAGTGGGACACACTGTTGACTTTAGAGGACCACTTCCTGTTTTCTCTTAATCTTGCTCTACAAAAGGAAGGAGGCAGAGCATCGCTGGGACAGTGGCCGATTGCCTTGACGACTTCGCCGGGTGGGAGGGGCCTCTAGTGATCCTGAAGAGGAAATGACAGCTCACATGACCCAAGCTCGAGACATCACTTCCTGTCTTTGTCATTGCTTCCTGTGTCTTCAGCTCCTGTCTTTATAATCACTTCCTGTGTCTTTATCATCACTTCCTGTGTCTTCAGCTCCTGTCTTTATAATCACTTCCTGTGTCTTTATCACCACTTCCTGTGTCTTTATCATCATTTCCTGTCTGTCTACACTTCCTGTGTCTTCTTGTCCCGTCTTTGTCATCACTTCCCATGTCTTTGCTTTCTGTCTTTATCATCGCTTCCTGTCCTTGTCATCTCTACCTGCGTCTTTGTCATTACTTCCTGTCCTTGTCTTCACCTCCTGTCTTGGTCATCGCGACTTGGGTCTGTGTCATCATTTCCCATCTTTGTCATACTTCCTGTGTCTTCACTTCCTGTCCTTGCATCACTTCCTGCATCTTCGTCATCACTTCCTGTGTCTTCCCTTCCCGTCTATCACTTCCCATGTCTTTGCTTTCTGTCTTTATCATCACTTCCTGTCCTTGTCTTCACCTCCTGTGTCTTCACTTCCTGTCCTTGTCATCTCTACCTGTCTTTGTCATCACTACTTGGGTCTGTGTCTTCACTTCCTGTGTCTTCACTTCCCATCTTTCTCATACTTCCTGTGTCTGTCTTCACTTCCTGCCCTTGTATTCACTTCCTGCATCTTTGCCAACACTTCTTGCATCTTTGCCATCACTTCCTGTGCCTTTATCATCACTTCCTGTGTCTACCTGAATCTGGGCGGGGTTCCACAGGTACGGCTGTTGTCGGTAGTACTCTGCTAGTGCTGCTGTGTAGTCAGGCAGCGAGCTCTGCTGGGATGACTGAGCTACACACACACACACACACACACACACACACACACACACACACACACAATGTGACAAAATGCAACGTATTGATCAGTGATGTTTGCGGTAAGATGAGCCACTCGTACTTTGTTTCTTGTAGTAGTCCTCCCATGCTTTACTGTAGTCGCTCATTACGTTCCCAGGCTGGCTCTGCTGCCCTGCACACACACACGCACACGCACACGCACACACACACGTACGCATAAGATTAGAAGACGGGTCCCGTTGCGTTAGCACGGACAGTACCGGGGTCTTGCTGTCCTGGGTTCTGCCAGCCAGTCTGGTACGTGTTGCCCCAGACTCCCGTGAGGAAGGTCTGAGTGCCCCCACAGCTGCACACACAAACACCAGCAAAGTCACATGACACCCACCACGCTCTAGCGCCGCATATGTCGTTACCACGGTGACGTACTTCTGGTGGGCGGGGCCCTGAGTGAAGGGACTGAAGCCGAAACCTCCGTTACTCATGATGCCGGAACCCTGAGGGCACACCCTCGTCATCATCCTCATCCTCATCCTCATCCAGGTGTGTGTGTGTGTGTGTGTGAGGAGCCTACCCCGATCTTGTCGTCGATGAGCTGGCGAGCATGCTCCATCTGCTGGGCGGAGCCTCTGATGGTGAAGACACGTGTGTTGGGGTCGGTGGAAGGGGGCGGGTTCCTCTGCAGTTCCACGTGGGCGCCAGACTGCTGGTTGATGCTTTTGATGGTTTCTCCACCTGCGTGCACCAGAGGCGTCAAAGATGTCCGCCACAGGGGGCGTGGCTGCGACACGGCCGCCTCCCACCTTTGCCGATGACCAGGCCGCACTTGTCGGCGGGAATGGTGTAGGTCACTTCCTGCAGCGGGCCGGGGGATCCCACCGCCCAATCCCCACGACCTCTGACCCTGCTACTCCTCAGCGCGGAGCCAAATCCATCACGCTCCTGAAGCGTGTGCACGCACAGGAAGAAGGTTTGCGTGTGCTCTGGGGGGGGGGGGGGGGGGGGGGTTGGGGGCCAGGTACCTGTGCGGTGTGGATGAGCTCGTTGATGAGGTGTACTGCATGTTGACAACGCTCTGGCTGACCCATCACCATGGCAACACGCTCCGGACTGATGCCATCATCTGTGGGTGAAGAAGATCAGCGGAAGGTTCTAGCAGGACCCCCCCAGTCCAAAGACAGACCTGCTTTAAACTGGATCCGAACTCCGGCGTCATTCTGGATCTTCTTGATCATTTCTCCGTTGCGACCAATGACAATGCCGACCGCAAACCTGGGAACAGGAACCTGCAGGAGCAGAACCACCCGTCACTTCACCTTCTAGAACACGGAAGCAAAGGCTGCGTTTGTTTCAGCCGCCCGTACGTCCAAGTTGGTTCCTCCCAGCCGGGCGGAGAAGTCGCTGCGTCCTGACCGGAAGTCTGCGTCCTTATCCCGGATGACCTCCAACACCATCTCCTTGGCCGCCTGCAAGGCAGCACGTTAGGATTCCGGAACGTTCCAACGGATGGCCATGTCCCACCTGAACTTTGTACGGGTCCCCGGAGATGCGCAGTGGCTTGTCGGCTCCCGTTGGCATGGGGCCATCTTGGATCATCATCATCTTGACTCCTGCACGCTCCTGACCCAAACAAAGCCGCATCAGTCATGGTGTAGTGGCGTCTAGTCCTATGGTTCTTAGCTGCTGGTGGGGGCGGGGCATCCGGTATACGGGGCTCCTGACAGACGCCACACATTGGTACGTTCCCGTTCATTGGACCAACACGAGAACGGGTGGCCTCGGGTTGGCTGGACCGTCACCACAAGCCATGCCCTGCCACTCCTGCTGACACGGCCATACCGCCTCACCAGACCTGGACTGGAGACCGACACGGCCGAAACGCTTCCTGATCCATCCTACAGGGTGCAACCAGGCGCTCCTGGAGTTCCTGCCTTCTAACTTGGGAAAAATGAAGCTTGCTTCACTGTTCTATTCCTGTGACATCCTCAGGTTGGGGTAGGCTCCAGCATACTAGCGACCGTCGTGAAGATCAACAACAGAGAAAATGGATCTTCAGGTTGGATGCAGACTCATCAGCGCTCTGGGCCAGCTCCACCGTGACAATGGAGGCCAGCTTCTCTGACAGTGGGTGCCCACAGGACCCCCACAGGACCCCCACAGGACCCTTAGCACTTTATCGTCTTTCTTAGCCCTGACATCAATGGGTATGATGGGAGTCCTGGTCACAATCCTGGTCAATACTGGTCTGAGAACAGGGGAGTGCCCTGCTCACTGGCGCCTCGCCTGGTTTAGCATGTTGTTAGCATGCTGTTAGCATGCTGTTCCGTCTCTGAATGTAGAGTCGTAGTGAGATGACTCCTACATTCCCTGCTGATGACCCAGGGTAGAGGGTAGAAGGTAGAGGCTAGAGGATCGGTACCATCTGGCTTGGGACTCGAACATGGAGTGAGGTTGTTGATGGCAAGGCCAGATTTCTGAGGGTATTCTCCTGGGGGGTCCGGCGGCTGCTTTTGTAGCTCAGATGCTGCGGGTGGAGAGGCTGTGGAAGAGCTGCTGCACCAGCAAGGCTAACGCTGCTACAGATGGCGTTACCAGCTACAGTGGGGGCTGGGGGCTGGGGGCATGGGAGGGCATCACATAGTACTCGTGGTTGTGGAGCCGCAGGTGGAACAAACGTGGCCTTAGCCTTCGTTTACATGCTGGCCCTCCAAAGAAACGGTAGGACCAGATAGTCACAACATCAACTAAGACCTGTGTGACCTCCCGTCACCCAAACCCTTGTCCTGTCCCTCCCGCCTGACGACTGCGTAAAAGGGCCAAGCGCCCCCCAGTTAAAGTGGAGACATCTAAGTCAGGGTGAAGGCAACGGCTCCACTTCATCCAGACCAGGAACAACAGACTAAGACCCTACACGCTTTGGAGTACAGCCGCTTCCCTTCATCGGGATTTGTTGCTCTTGCTAAGGACCTGGGATCCTTTACACAGGATCACCAGGACCTGGACATTCAAATTACAAGTTGGAACGACCTAGAAGGAATATTGGAGAAGGCCGAGAACACCCGGAACAATCAGGAATCCTGGACCGTTAGTCCATTGTTACCTGCAGCTGTTTGATGGTCTCTCCTCCTCGACCAATCACCAGGCCCACCTTGCTGGCCGGGATCAGCATTTCCTGCACCAAGGCCCCACCCTCACTGTCACCGTGGAAACCTGGACCGTTCCTACACCGCTCCACAATCTGGACCAGCAGCCGCTTTGCCTGTCTGTGTGAGTGCGGACACACACACACACACACACACACACACACACAGAGACCTGGTGTAGGTGATGACATCATCACAGGAAGTGGGTGGTGTTTCAGACTCACTCGATGCTCTCTGGGGTCCCAGTCAGGGAACATGGACGCTCCATCAGACCTCCACTGTCTGCACACACACACACACACACACACACACACACACACACACACACAATGTGTGAAGTTGTCACATGATTCCCTAAACAGGTCCTGGACCACTTGGACTCACCAGCCGCGATCTGGATCTTACATCCTGATTCTAACTGGATCCTGGTGATTTGTTCTCCGCCTCGGCCAATAACTGTCACACACACACACACACACACACACACACACACGAGAGTACGAGTGTCATCATTCCTTCCCACATGTGAGAAAGGTCAAAGGTCACAGGTCATACTTACTGAAGCCCACCATCCTGTCAGGAACTTTGTAATCTTCTGTCATCACCCTACAACACACACACACACACACACACACACACACACACACGTACCTCACCTGTAACCCTGACACCTGTGTGTGTGTGTGTGTGTGTGTGTGTGTCGTACCGTTGGTGGCCCACAGCTGCCAGCTGATTACCTACACACACACACACACACAGAAATAAGCTAAGAAGATCCTAGCAAGGGAATAATAATAATAATAATAATAATAATAATAATCCCAAACTAATGCTAATAAACACAGGACTACTACAAAACACTAATGAAATAGTACTTCTGATAACAATACTACTACTACTACTACTACTACTACTACTAGTACGAAACATAGATGGGATAGGTCTATAGATCTATAGATCTATAGATCTATAGATCTATAGACCCAGATCTAGATCTCTAGACCTAGATAGGTTGTAGGTAATGGACCATGTCAACAGAGGTTGTTGGTGTGGGCGTGGCCACAGCCCAGCCGGTCCAATGAGCATCACGGGCTGGTCCAAGCCAAAGAAAAAGCAAAGGGCTCACCCGCGTCCTCCCCGGCTCGCTTCTGTCCGGCAAAGTAGAGCGAGGACGCCTCGCCGCTTCCCGCCGAGCTGTTGATGTGCGTCACGCCCTCGCCGCCCATCTTGCCCACCATCTGAACACACGTAGCACAGCACCTTAGCATGGCGGCAAACAGGAAGTCGGCCCTCCTGCTGCGGCGGCAACGATGGAGCGGGCCTGATGACGTCACGGGAGGGGTCACGACCCGTGACGTCGTAGAAGTTACGTAAGTTAGCAAACAGGACGCCAGCTCCTTAGACTAGTTGACAAGTCCCTGCTGACGGCGTCCACCCGGGCCGGTCCTGCTGGTTGGATCCATGAGTCCAACAGGTTGTCATCCTTAGTGACACGTCTGCCCACCCCGAACCCAGACCCCCCCTCCCTCGTCGGCGTGACAGCTCCTGAAAGTCCCCCAAACTAACTCCCCAACTCCAACTCCGTCCCTGCCGTGTCAGCACAAACTTGTTTAAAGTGTGGCCGTCTGGTTAGCTGCTTAGCTAGTTAGCATGCGAGTTGGTGTGCGTGTCTCGGTGTGCGCGCGTGTGTGTGTGTGTGTGTGTGTGCGCGTGAGCGAGTGCGTGCGTGTGTGTTGACGGAGCTCCCAAGTTGCGAGCAGCAGCTCAACACGCAAGAATGCCGATAAAAGTGCTTGGATTCGACCCAAACGACCCCGCTCCACTCGGAACGGCCGTGTGCGGAGCCCCGCTTCGGCTGTTACCTGCCGGGCCCTCTGTAAGACGTCGGCCAGGCCGTCTGACTTGAGCCCCGGCTGGCTGATCGAGGCCTGTCCCTGCACCAGCTCCGCCATCATAGCGCCACTAGCTAGCCGCTAGCGTTAGCCGCTAGCATTAGCCGCCGATGCTAGCTGGGCTCTGGCAGTCGTCCGAGATGCTGTACGGCGAGAGGGCTCACTCTGATGGAATCCCTCAAGACCGCACTCAAGTACATCTTGGGCTGTACCGAGTAACGGTGGCAGAAAGTGTGCATCGACCTGTACTCGTTTTTCTCTCCGGCAGAAGTAGTATTCTTAGTCAAGTAGATGAGCAATAATGTGGACGAATACACAAGCTAGCAGACCAGCGTCTGGCAAGCAAACCTTCACACGAATCAATAATTAAAAACAAGAATTAAAACCAATTCCTACCAGCTGTGTGGAGTGTGTACTCCTCCACAGAGACGATCTTGTCTCGTTCTGGTAGTTTGGATTTGGAAAACAAACCTTTAGTTGTCCCAAACGGCCGTGTCTTAGTTCGTGTACCGAGTGGCGGATCTTACTCTCCCAGGATCTCTGACGCTTCTCAGCTGTTGGAGCTCGTTTCCGTTTCCGCGTCGAGTCACGTGGTAAGCTCCACAGGTGGAAGTGAAGTTTGGGAGTGAAAAGATTGAAATTATTTTTTAGAAAATAAGTTGCTGTCGTGTTGTGATGACGTCACACCTTATTGGATAGACTGCCGCGATCTTTGCACAAAAACCATACAGTCAAGTCACCATGTGACCTCTGACCGCCACTGACCACGTGACCTCCCCGTCACCTTTTTGTGACCTCACGCGCCCGTGCGCGCGTGCACAACGGTATCAAAACAAGATGATGTGTGCTGTCGATCACAAGTAGACAAGCTAATAAAACAAAAATGACTTTTTTTCTCCTTTTTTATTTGCTTTGCACTCTTCACACACGCGCACACGCACACGCACACTCAGAGACACTTTAGGCTCTCAGTGTTTCCTGTTGATGTACAAAAAGCTCTTCACGCACAATCATCTTCCACTCTGCACACCACTTTACACA
>NC_136359.1:12500-15000 GCF_037039965.1 Doryrhamphus excisus | reverse complement strand
GCTAGGGCTAGGGCTAGGGCTAGGGCTAGGGCTAGGGCTAGGGCTAGGGCTAGGGCTAGGGCTAGGGCTAGGGCTAGGGCTAGGGCTAGGGCTAGGGCTAGGGCTAGGGCTAGGGCTAGGGCTAGGGCTAGGGCTAGGGCTAGGGCTAGGGCTAGGGCTAGGGCTAGGGCTAGGGCTAGGGCTAGGGCTAGGGCTAGGGCTAGGGCTAGGGCTAGGGCTAGGGCTAGGGCTAGGGCTAGGGCTAGGGCTAGGGCTAGGGCTAGGGCTAGGGCTAGGGCTAGGGCTAGGGCTAGGGCTAGGGCTAGGGCTAGGGCTAGGGCTAGGGCTAGGGCTAGGGCTAGGGCTAGGGCTAGGGCTAGGGCTAGGGCTAGGGCTAGGGCTAGGGCTAGGGCTAGGGCTAGGGCTAGGGCTAGGGCTAGGGCTAGGGCTAGGGCTAGGGCTAGGGCTAGGGCTAGGGCTAGGGCTAGGGCTAGGGCTAGGGCTAGGGCTAGGGCTAGGGCTAGGGCTAGGGCTAGGGCTAGGGCTAGGGCTAGGGCTAGGGCTAGGGCTAGGGCTAGGGCTAGGGCTAGGGCTAGGGCTAGGGCTAGGGCTAGGGCTAGGGCTAGGGCTAGGGCTAGGGCTAGGGCTAGGGCTAGGGCTAGGGCTAGGGCTAGGGCTAGGGCTAGGGCTAGGGCTAGGGCTAGGGCTAGGGCTAGGGCTAGGGCTAGGGCTAGGGCTAGGGCTAGGGCTAGGGCTAGGGCTAGGGCTAGGGCTAGGGCTAGGGCTAGGGCTAGGGCTAGGGCTAGGGCTAGGGCTAGGGCTAGGGCTAGGGCTAGGGCTAGGGCTAGGGCTAGGGCTAGGGCTAGGGCTAGGGCTAGGGCTAGGGCTAGGGCTAGGGCTAGGGCTAGGGCTAGGGCTAGGGCTAGGGCTAGGGCTAGGGCTAGGGCTAGGGCTAGGGCTAGGGCTAGGGCTAGGGCTAGGGCTAGGGCTAGGGCTAGGGCTAGGGCTAGGGCTAGGGCTAGGGCTAGGGCTAGGGCTAGGGCTAGGGCTAGGGCTAGGGCTAGGGCTAGGGCTAGGGCTAGGGCTAGGGCTAGGGCTAGGGCTAGGGCTAGGGCTAGGGCTAGGGCTAGGGCTAGGGCTAGGGCTAGGGCTAGGGCTAGGGCTAGGGCTAGGGCTAGGGCTAGGGCTAGGGCTAGGGCTAGGGCTAGGGCTAGGGCTAGGGCTAGGGCTAGGGCTAGGGCTAGGGCTAGGGCTAGGGCTAGGGCTAGGGCTAGGGCTAGGGCTAGGGCTAGGGCTAGGGCTAGGGCTAGGGCTAGGGCTAGGGCTAGGGCTAGGGCTAGGGCTAGGGCTAGGGCTAGGGCTAGGGCTAGGGCTAGGGCTAGGGCTAGGGCTAGGGCTAGGGCTAGGGCTAGGGCTAGGGCTAGGGCTAGGGCTAGGGCTAGGGCTAGGGCTAGGGCTAGGGCTAGGGCTAGGGCTAGGGCTAGGGCTAGGGCTAGGGCTAGGGCTAGGGCTAGGGCTAGGGCTAGGGCTAGGGCTAGGGCTAGGGCTAGGGCTAGGGCTAGGGCTAGGGCTAGGGCTAGGGCTAGGGCTAGGGCTAGGGCTAGGGCTAGGGCTAGGGCTAGGGCTAGGGCTAGGGCTAGGGCTAGGGCTAGGGCTAGGGCTAGGGCTAGGGCTAGGGCTAGGGCTAGGGCTAGGGCTAGGGCTAGGGCTAGGGCTAGGGCTAGGGCTAGGGCTAGGGCTAGGGCTAGGGCTAGGGCTAGGGCTAGGGCTAGGGCTAGGGCTAGGGCTAGGGCTAGGGCTAGGGCTAGGGCTAGGGCTAGGGCTAGGGCTAGGGCTAGGGCTAGGGCTAGGGCTAGGGCTAGGGCTAGGGCTAGGGCTAGGGCTAGGGCTAGGGCTAGGGCTAGGGCTAGGGCTAGGGCTAGGGCTAGGGCTAGGGCTAGGGCTAGGGCTAGGGCTAGGGCTAGGGCTAGGGCTAGGGCTAGGGCTAGGGCTAGGGCTAGGGCTAGGGCTAGGGCTAGGGCTAGGGCTAGGGCTAGGGCTAGGGCTAGGGCTAGGGCTAGGGCTAGGGCTAGGGCTAGGGCTAGGGCTAGGGCTAGGGCTAGGGCTAGGGCTAGGGCTAGGGCTAGGGCTAGGGCTAGGGCTAGGGCTAGGGCTAGGGCTAGGGCTAGGGCTAGGGCTAGGGCTAGGGCTAGGGCTAGGGCTAGGGCTAGGGCTAGGGCTAGGGCTAGGGCTAGGGCTAGGGCTAGGGCTAGGGCTAGGGCTAGGGCTAGGGCTAGGGCTAGGGCTAGGGCTAGGGCTAGGGCTAGGGCTAGGGCTAGGGCTAGGGCTAGGGCTAGGGCTAGGGCTAGGGCTAGGGCTAGGGCTAGGGCTAGGGCTAGGGCTAGGGCTAGGGCTAGGGCTAGGGCTAGGGCTAGGGCTAGGGCTAGGGCTAGGGCTAGGGCTAGGGCTAGGGCTAGGGCTAGGGCTAGGGCTAGGGCTAGGGCTAGGGCTAGGGCTAGGGCTAGGGCTAGGGCTAGGGCTA